>NW_028190284.1:0-184649 GCF_048542155.1 Nylanderia fulva
CATTGTCATATATGCGAAAAACCGTTTGACGAAGACGATACACGCGTTCGTGATCATTGCCACCTCACCGGGCGGTACAGAGGCCCCGCGCACTCAAATTGTAACTTAAATTACAAAGAATCATTTTGTACTTCCTATAGTCTTTCATAATCTGTCAGGCTACGACGCGCCATTTCTTATCGAGGACAGAGCCACAGAGGTTCGAAGGGGAAATCGAATTACCTGCCGATAACAAAGGAAACATATATATCCTTGAAAACTGTTAGATTGACACAAGACAACAATGCAAAAAATTATATCATATTACGCTTTATCGATTTGTATAAGTTTCTCAGTGCTAGTCTTGACAAATTAGCGTCATTTTTGGATAAAGATAAACTAAAAATTTTACATTTGGAATATCAAAATTTAACTAGTGAAAAATTCAATTTATTGACACGAAAGGGTGTCTTTCCATACGAATACATAGACTGCGTGGACAGATTACAAGACACACGTTTACCGCCGCGCGACTCATTTTACAGTTCCCTGACCGGCGACACAGTATCCGAGCGTGATTACGCGCACGCCGAGACCGTCTGGAGCCGATTTTCCCTTCAACGCTAGGCGAATATAGCAATTTATATTTAAAAATTGATGTCTTGTTATTGGCAGACATATTTGAAAATTTTTGCGACAGTTGCATAAAAAGTTATGGACTCGATACCGCGTATTATTATACTCTCCCCGGATATACATGGGACGCCATGTTAAAACATACAAATATAAAATTTGAATTATTAACAGACATTGACATGGTAATGTTTGTCGAACGAGGTATACGCGGCGGTCTTAGTCAATGTTCAAGTCGATACGCACAGGCAAATAACAAGTACATGCAATCGTACGATCCATCGAAACCCTCATCGTACCTCATGTATTTTGATGTAAATAATTTGTACGGATGGGCAATGTGTCAACCATTGCCATATGCCGATTTTCTGTGGGTCGACGATGTATCGAATTTTGACATATCATCTATCGCGTTCGATTCACCTATAGGCTATGTTCTCGAAGTAGATTTAGAGTATCCGCAGCATCTTCATGACGCGCACATTGACCTACCGTTTTGCCCGACGCGCAATAAGCCGCCCGGCAAGCGGGAGTATAAACTCCTCGCAACGCTTTACGATAAGAAGCGCTACGTAATACACTATCGTAATCTGCAGCAGTGCACGCGCCACGGGCTACGCATAACAAAAATATATCGCATACTACAATTCACGCAGTCAGCGTGGCTTCAAAATACATCGAACTCAACACACAGTTTAGAACACGAGCGAAAAATCGATTTTGAAAAAAATTTATATAAATTGATGAATAATGCGGTATTCGGCAAGACGATGGAAATGTGCGCAATCATATGGATGTAAAATTATTAACAAAATGGGACGGACGGTACGGTGCGGAGGCAATGATCGCGAAACCAAATTTTCATAGTACAAGCATATTTTCGGAAAAATTAGTTGCCATAGATTACGCAAACTACGAAGTTAAATTCTACAAACCAATCTACGTCGGCATGTGCAGTACTCGACGTATCAAAAGTATGTCTTTATGAATTTCACCACGAATACATGTCACCGCTCTAATCGTGACAATTGTAAGTAATGTAACACCGTACACGGATAGTTTAATATATCAAATTAAATGTCAGGATGTCTATAAAAATTTGGAAACCGATGACATCGCTCGATTTGATACCAGCGATTACGCCGCGATATATGCCTACGGTATACCGCTCGCGAATAAAAAGGTGCCGGTCTGATGAAGATGAGAATACGGCGCGATAATGACCGAATTCGTCGGGCTTAGAGCAAAAATGTATGCTTAATGCGGGTGGATGGTAAAAAAGGACACAAAAAGGCAAAAGGGTGTCAAAAGTAACGTCGTAGCGCGTAGTATAACATTCGACTATTATACGCGCTGTCCTTAATGAAGAGATTGAAATAACGCGTCAGCAGTCATGTATAAGATCGAAATTGCATAAAGTGTATACCATCAGCGACACGAAAATTGCTCTAAGTCCCTACGACGACAAGCGGTATGTCGTACCAAACCAGCGACATAAATCATCTGTTTCGGGAAAAAACTCCTCAAAACATCACAATTAACGGTACCACAAAACCGTTCCGCCGAATAATTATTTTCATGAGCATGCGCGGCTTATCCACGGGCGCCTCTTTTTCACCAATAATTATCGCGATCGCCCGCTCGCGCATGCCTTTCTGCCAGCCGTCGTCCGTTAATTTTTGGACAGCGGCCAATTACGCGTAATGCGCTCAGGTCACATCGCGCAACGTTTAAAATCCGCAAAACTATTGGCGCTTCACGCGAAGGTGGGCTCCATCCTACAAATTATAAAAGGAGAGCTCACACCCGGTTTAAGGGCCTTATCGCTTTTCCGCCGTGAACCGCATAACGCAAACCGCATACTTGATAAACCGCTAAAAATTTGTTGACGACCGCCGGCTTATTCCGCACTTTGATTTTTGATTACGATTTCAATGTAAAATAATTAACATTTGTAAGAAGTTTGGTAAAGTGTATTTGTCATTAAGTGTGTTAGAGAATTAAATTCTTTTGACAGAAAAGTGACTCATCCTTTGTGCCGCGCGACCTTTTCTTACGCAGCGCGTTCGCGAACAACTTTTTAAAATGATTAAATCACACTCTTGAATGAATGAAACTATTTGCTTTGGCATATAATTCTCTGGCAATACTTTCACATTTGTTGTCATAAATTGTATATTTATTTTATAAATTTTTTGACCACAATTAAAAATATTAACTTTACAAATGTAATTGTAATTTACAGAAAGGATCTAAGCACATTAGAATTAGTGTCCTCAACTAATCAAAGATGTTTATAGAAAAAACATAAAGAACCAGTTCTTGAGCAGTTTGAGGCTCTTCCAATAAAAACTTTTTGTTGTGTAAAGCAGAATAGACTGCCTGCACTATCAACAAACCAACAGGCTGTAATTAGAAATAAACTAATAGAATGTAATAGCGAAACTGCAGTAGCTAAGCACAGGTAATATACCACATAACTTAATTTAAAATAAAAGTTTATATTATAAGTAGATATATGTATATAAATAAATATAATTTAATTTTTTACATAAATTTATAGAAATCGCAACATAAATGTATCCAGAACTCCATTTCAACAAATCCAAAATCAAATGTCTACTAATGCTTGTAGTGTTAAATCACCGCTAATTTTTCATACAGTTGATAATAACAAAAATACGTGTTCACCAAATGATATGAATGCTAACTGTGCTTCAATTAGCTCGCAGAATGTTGCTCAAGATTTTATACATAATGTGAATAATGCTATCAAGTTAGACATTATTTCATTGGTAAATGATGTAACAGTTGTTTTGGATGATTGTTGTAGAAAAACTTATAATACTGCAATAATATGTGATAATGTATTGCAAATAGCGATCAGTACAAAAGAATCTAAATATAAATGGAAAAAAAAAGAAAATATAGGGTAACAGGAAACAGGTAATATATTTTTATTAAATACAGTTATGAAACAATTTAACGAACAATTTATTAAATACAATTTTTTTTTTAATTACAGATGTTATAATTTGTATACGTATTCAAAGGATAACTGGTCAGAAAAAGCGTGCAAATATTTTTGGTAAAAAGAATTCAAAAATATATATACGATTCATGGCAACAAATATGAAAGTGTAGCTAGGGAATTATATGCCAAAGCAACAGCTTTATTCGTTCAAGAATGTGGCTTAATCGTTTCACAGAGTAAACAGTGGCTAGCACATTCGCTTGATGGCGTAGTTATAAAAAATTTTAGTCTGTGGAGATTACTAGAAATAAAGTGTTCTTTTGAATTACAAGAAACAGAAGAAGAAACATTGGTAAAGAAATGTAAATTTTTATGTTTAATAAAAAATGAGTTAAAGCTCAAAACACGACACCAGTATTATGCTCAGATACAATTTGGCATGGGCTTATTGAACTTAAAATATTGTAATTTTGTAATTTATTCTAATGTTTCACATACCATAAAAATTATAATGGTTGATTTAAGTGAGAAATATGCATGTAATCTGTTAACTACTCTTAAGAACAATTATTTAAAAAAAAATGTTGCATGAAATATGCAAAAATTCAAAAATATTATAGAAAAGTGCAATATCGTTAAGTACAAAGTTTAAGTATTATTAAGTATAAAGTATTGTTACAAAATTTCAAGGTTTTAAAGCAAATTATTTAAGAAATAATAGAAGTATAAATGATTTATTTAATTAATTTATGTATAATTTTTTAATATAAATACAAATTTTTAAGAACTATAAAATAAACTTTGTTTTGTTGGTCATTTATAATTAAAATTTGTCATCAGCAAGAATAGAAGTGCTTAAATTAACCAGTCCACAGCAAATAAATATGTCGTCAATATAGTTATAAGAAACCAAGGAAAATTATTCAAAATTTGAAATTGTTTAATTCGCTGGTTCATCCTTTCAATATCCACTCTTGCACATGCGATTTAGCTATTTTGAAGTGCTTCTTCTTCTGATAATTGTTTATTTTTCAAAAAAAGGCAGTCTGATCAATTTAATCCTTCTTTGCATACACTTATCATCGATTAAAAACCCTCTATCTACCATTACAGCATCTCTTGTACTTTCTAAATTTTTAAGGATTTCACTGTGATTAAATATAGTTTTATTTGAAGCTCTTCCTCCAAATGCTTCACTAACATACACAATTATACCTGCTGAAGTCACTTCAGTCATAAATTTTACCGTCAAATCTCCTTTATAATGAGAGTAAAATTTGATACAACATTTTAAACATTTTGGCTTTTGTATTTTTATTTCCGTACAATCTAACACAGATGTAGTTGCTGGATATTTGTTAAAACATTTCGGCATATTCCGATTAATCTCTTCTTTCGGAACTCTTGAAATAACAGATTGTAAAATAGTTGATAGTTTTTATACTGTGTCATAAAAAATATTTCGAATAGTCACAACACAAACTTGATTAAATAAAACTGCAAGTGCATTAAAAGGTATATCTAATTTCAGCTTTCCAGTTGTTAAAATTATACTTTCACGAGTACTTAATAAACGTTTTTTTTTGAGGATATATTTTATTCATTTTTGTCAATTCATTTAAAATTTAAAAATTTGTTATATTACACATTGTGATTAAGTCTTTCTCATTTTTTATGAAAGCACAAAAGGAAATGTTAAAGTCACCACTAGTGACTTGTACACCTTTATCATTACACACCTTCTCTGCACTATTCTGATCTGGCATTGTATTATTTAAATTTGTTGCGACTTGTTCTAACTTATTATTTACTATTGACATTTCAGAATCACAATCCATGATTTTTAAATCACAATCTGAGTCGTGATGTTCTGGTTCAGTTTCAAATGTATTGGTTTTATTTATCTCTAAATAAGCTGAATTGTTTTGCAATGATTCTTCTTGTGAAAAAGTATCTGAACTTAAAATTGATTCATCAACTTTAAATATTTTTTTTAGCTTTCTCTTCAGTTTTCTACGTTTCTATAACAAAAAGAAATATAATTGTTCAGAAAATAGATTTTATGAGAGGATTTTATTCTTTCTTAATGTGAATTTATTAAATATTTAGACTAGATATATATAAGTACGTGTGTATTAGGCGACGGCTCTAACCCAAGTGCGAGAACCAAGGTGATCCGCAGTTTCGGAGCCACTTGTTTTTGCGTGATATCATCATGCACGATTCACAAACACAAAACAAGGTGGGGAGGCTGTGTGCGTCCCCTCTCATACTTGTTATATATTTACTAATATTGAACTTTTATACAATATAAATGTATCACACATTTCAATAATAATAATTAATAAAAAATAAATATTTTGGTTTATGTAAAATTAATTTAATATGCGTGTACATACAATTTTTTCTTGTCTTTGTAAATTTTCTGCTTGTTTGCATTTTGACATATTTACTGGCGTTGGTACAGCATCTTTTTTTAGGATTCGCAATTTAGCATGCTGATCTATAGAAAAAAATATTATAGTGATTATTATTACTTTATTACTTTATGTTTACTTTATGTACTAACCTGGAAAATAATAGTCCTTTGCAATAAAATGTAATGAACAAACTAATAGCTCCCTGTTATCATCGCAACATTTAATATTCTGAGCCATTTGAACGTTTATCCACAAATTCCACATTGCCAAATAAATTGGTTCTTGCGATTTTAGCACTTCCATATTTTGGAATTTGGTGAAAGCTTAAATTAATCAAAGAAAGGATTATGTTATATCTTTTGGAGCCACACGTTTTTTACGCAGGCAATTTCCAGTGGCTACTTTTTTTTATGCTGAGGAGAAAATTCCATTATCTTCTTAACAAATTTATTTTTTAATTTTTTACAATTTTTTTTCAAAGTGCTTATTTTTCCACAATTTCACTGAATATCGTACAATAAAACTATCGATGCGGTAGCCATATTGATTAGTTCACGCAGCGGCCGCCAGTGTCGCACTAAATATTTAAACTCCCAATACATAATTTTAGTTCTTGAATTTTATTATGTACATAATGGAAATTCACTAATTCTAATTTCTTATGTACATAATAGAAATTCAAGAATTCTAAATTAACTGAATTTCTATATATACAAAATTTGTTTAACAATTTCTATGTTCTTTTTATGGAATTGATCATTTGATAAAAGAATTGGATGGTCCACCAATTAATTATCGTATTGATTCTATGTTTATATGGATGACCCGAAAAATAATTAATGTATCGACCTGAAAAAGTCGGCTTGTGATACCAGTCAGTAATTAGTAGATTTCCGTTTCTAAAAAAAGTGGTGTTTAAAAAACTAATCTTGTTATTACTTTCCATTTTGTGTGTGAATTTTAGTTGTTTATGATAATTATTAAAAGTATTCAAAATCAAATCAATTTTATCACGAGGTATAACCGCGAAGATGTCATCAACATATCTAAAATATCGTCTAACATTAAAATCGAACCTTTCCAAGTAACTAGTTTCCAGGTCATCCATAACCATATCTGCCAATATGTTTGTAATAAAATGTTTTACATAAAAAAAGTTAATAACACGTTAAACACTCAAAAGGATATTGAAAATCTAAATATTATTTATGACAAGGTTATCAAATTAGTTTAAAATTGATTGTATTACATGAACACGCTCTTTTACTGACGAGAAGTCTTTTAAGACACAAAGTTTAATCTCAAAATATGTATATGTATATTTATGAAAAGTTATAAAATTTGCGCACTGCTGTACTTATGTGGTCATCTCCAATATTATGTAAGAATTCTGTGTAATTTTTTGTTGCTGCTTTTTATCTTAATTTATTGTAATAATACATAACTATATATAATTTTTCAGCTCATTTGAAAAGGATCTAAATCACAGGTCGAAACGTCATGACATTTTAATTGAAATAAAGCCTTTTTAGTCCAGTATTAGTCGTTTCTTTAATATTACATACTTTTATTTTTGGTTTTAATTTTATACTGGCGAATTGATTTCTCACACTAAATTAATTAAGACAATTTATATTAATAATTATTAATATAAAAAAGGAAGGAATACTATAGGCAACAAAAACCAACTATGACGAGCAAACCAAATTACGATGTCACATTATTAAAATATTAAAACATTTATTAATCTTAAAAAAACTTAAATAAAATTAAATTTAAATTCTTTCTCGACAGTCTTTCTCAATATAATATAATGTTAATAGATAATATAAATTTACATTAAGCCGCAGATTTGGTCAAAACATATTTAATTTTCTATCGATAAATTAACGCAGATTTCTAATTGCCTATACTCTCGCTTTTACAATTATCATTTTAATTAACATTATATTATATTGAGAAAAACTGCCGTGCAGTCGAAACGTATATGTACATGTAATTTAAATTTAGTTTTATTTAAGTTTTTTTAAGATTAATAAATGTTTTAATATTTTAATAATGTGACATCGTAATTTGGTTTGTTTGTCATAGTTGGCCTTTGTTTCTTATAGTATTCCTTTCTTTTTTATATTTATATTTATACGAGCTTAGTAGTTTTATAAATTTATACATCTTTATATTTAAAAACTTGTAATTTTTATATTTACTTATTCTTCTTAATTAATAATAATAATAATTATTATTATTATTATTAATTATTATTATTATTAATTATTATTATTATTAATTATTATTATTATTATTTATTATTTATATATAATTATATATATAAAAAATTTCTCCCGGGATGTGTGTGTGTGTGCCCTGCGCAATTAGCGGATAAATCGGGTGTAAGATCAAAAGCGAAACGTGTGTATCCTTTGGAATAACATCTCTATTTATGGAATTTTCCTCGTTCAAAAAATGAATATCGTGAAAAAAAAGTTTGATAAGCTTCGACGTAAAGCGGTTCTTCCAACGAGAAATTTGGTTGTAATAATCTATTAGGAATTTACATACCGTTGACGTATGTACAGTGAAAAGAAAATGCCGTAATTTTTAAAATGAAACGGATTTTTCTATTTCCATTAAATGCTTTATTATTAAGAAAACTGACTATTATTATTCGTTTGGATAATTGTCCGATTACGTTATCTAATATTTCACCCATAACACCACTGTGAATTGTGAATGTTTTAATCTCAATTTTCGTAAACGTATAGTTGGCTGTAACAACATTTTAGCATGGGCTAGTAGCATTCCTGCGCATATTTTCGCTCTTCTTACTATCAAGCTGGCGTCGAGGATATTTGATGCGTTGCTACTCTCCACAAGACAGTCTCTAATCTTTAGTCGGTTCAATTCTTATTTTAATTGAAGGATTATTATTATGTTCTGCAATTGTTAAAAAAATATTTACTTTAAACTCTAATTCCTATTTAAGAATTAATATTTTTAAAAATAATACATTAAAAAGTGTATTTATACATATACAATATGTGGCAGTATACGTCAGAAGTGCGGCGCTGCTTAGTTCCGCCGATGCCGCTAGGCGGCGCGCGCTCGGGAGACTAACCCGTAGTTGAAAGTAAGCGTGCGCGGCTACATATATGAGAGGCGTGTAGTACTGGACATGGCAGCATACAAAAATAAATATGTATAATAAAATGTGTAATAAAATATATTTTGAGAAAAAAAGGAATTTTTTATTGTACTAAAATTTAGGGATGTTTGATTCTTCCACAAGAATCGATTCTTGAATCGATCTACTTTAAAAAATCGTTAAATTTTTAAATTATTATTTTAATTTTAGTTATATTTTTTTTAAAACAATTATATTATATTGTATATTAATTTTTGATGGCGAGATAAAAATTGTGGTGTACTACACCGTGTCCTTTTTATTTCGTGAATGATGTAACACGAGTTTTTATAATATTAACATTTTATAATATTAACACATTTTATAATATTAAATATACATTTATATATAAAAAACACATTTCATAATATTAAAAATTCAGTCTTTTAATTGCCACTCTTTGGCTCTCAAAGAATTCAAAAAAAGTAATTGTAATGATCTGGAGAAAGTTGATTTCTGTCCTCAGTTAAAATATTTCTAGCTCGTGAAAATATTCTTTCCAAAGGTACTGATGTTGCAACCACAGGTAAATATTTTTTTTGCAACTTTGCTAAGTGTTGGTAAATCATTTTCTATTGCTTAGATCAATAGAGGACATTGGATTTTCTTTCAACTTTGCTGGTAATTGATATAAGTAATGGTTTAAATTGGTTGGCATTTTATCTTGATTTCTTTCATTTTCATTTGCAACTTGTCCTTCAACAAGATTCTCGTGAAATATCCAGAGATCAGATGCCTCATTTCATGACATTTGGTTCAGTCATCATCGTATCACCATCAGAAATATTTGCTTGGTCAATTTCTTCCATACATTTAGCAATATAATTGACTGATTGCGCACATGCTACAAGTTCGTTCTGTTGAAAATGCAATCGCATAAATCGAGAATCTAATATTGTCGAAATTGCAATAATTCGATTAACTGTTATGTTTCCAAATATTTTCGTGGATTTCAAATTGGAGACGATTTATTAAAGTTTGTGCAGTTGGCGTCTGCAAATGTATGCAAAGCGATTGAATCTTCTTTTTCAGGCAGATCATTAGAATCATTTTGCTGATCATGACATACTTTTCTCCACAAAGTTCTTTCGTTATTTGTTCAATTGATCGCAAAACTTCAAGAATTTCTTTTGCGAGTAGCAGTTCAGCTGCCATCAACATTGGAGGTGAGCTTAGTATTTTCAATAAAATTGATCCAACTGTATCCGCCAATAGAATAAAGCGTTCTAACATATAATATGTAGAATTCCAACGCGTATCAACACACTGAATTACCTTGAGAGCGTTGACCTTTCGTAGTTCACTAGCAGCAATTGAGGATTGTTTAAAGAAGGTCACAATTGTTTTAATCTTTGTCATCAAAACTTTTGCGTCATCAAAGTCCATAGTATGTGTAGCAACCAAATTTAATGTGTGAGCAAAACATAGAAGATGTTTATTACATTCCAATGTATCCTGAACTGCTTTTACAATGTTTGCTTCATTGTCTGTTATCATTACAACAACGTTGTCTATCAATGTTCCACTCATCCATCACATTTTTTATCCACTTATTTAAAACTTCAGCTGTGTGCCGTTCCGTTACTTCAGTTACACCTATCGTTGTGAATTGTAATTCGTCTTCAAACTCATAATGTGCTGTCATTCCTAAGTAACTCACGGTGTTGAATGTATCGGTCTAGAGATCAGATGTGAGCGAAACGTGCTGAACGGTATTTAGTCTATCTTTAGCAATTAATGATAAGTAATTGTATTTCTCTTCATGTATTCAGTAATCTATTTTCTTTCCAGGCATACTGTATAAAGGAACAGTAGTTTTTATAAGGTATTTGAAACCTTCTCTATTTACAATATTAAAGGGGATATTATCTTTGGCGATCATAACCAGTATGGCATTAATTATTTCTCCAGCTTTTGATTCTCCTTCTGAAAAAATCATAAATTTTTAATGTAATATAAAAATAATGTAATGTAATCTTATTTATGTTAAAATATTATAAGAAAGGAAAACAGGTTTTGAAAAAAAATTAATTTTACTTTAAAGAATCGTAATATTATTAATTATTGTATAGTGTAACAAAGAAATAATTGTTACTCTTGAGAAAAAAAGACATACTTTATTATTTAATCAATTTTATTTCTACGTGAAATTTGTTTGTATTGTTTTTTACTAAATTAAAAAAAATAAGATGCTTTTTTTTATAAAAAACTGTTCATATAAAGGGCTATAAAAATAAATTTCATATACAAAGTAGGAATATTTTATATTATATTACCTTTAAACGATTTGATTTGCTTGAAAATATAGTTAATCCTTGGTTGAAAACAAAATGTTTTACTTGAAGAAAATTTTTCAGACACTTCTGATTCTATCATTAAAGCTGTTGGTGAAGCATTGGATGACCTAATGGTCATTGCATCTGATTCCTTCACTGTTGATGACGCTGGTGACAGTGGTAACAGCGTTGATAATGTCGATACCAATAGCATTGATGAAGTCGACGGTTCTAAGATTGAGCATTTAGCTTGATTATTATCACTTGTATGATTCTAACAAAAAGAAAAAGATGAGAGAGTGAGTAAAACCGCAGTGAAAGGACGAGTTTCCTAACAATGTATTATGTATATAAAATCTAAGAAATTGATTTACTGAATTATTTGTCTGTTGCATTTTATCAGCTTTAGCAGTCACTTTTATAAAAGTTTTTTTATATCAGGATTATTTGGATGCTTTCAAATCAAATGATTTTTTTAAATTGGTGTTTCCACCGGATCCACCAGACTTACATCGGTAGAGCAAATTTTACAAATACCACCAGTTGGATGTTTTATAAAGAAATGCCATACTTCCTTTTTAAGTAAAGGTGTTACTAGAAAAAAAAATAAAATATTTTTATTTTCTATAAAATTTCTGGCAAATATAAAAATCAGAAATTGTAAAAAAAATTTAGGGTAGGTGAGGTTATGAATCAACCTTTATAAAAATCATAGTGCAGATTGAAAAATAACTTACTTTTTTCTATACTACTTGCTCACTCGTTAAACCCAACAACCTTCTTTCAATTCAATACCAATTTAGCATTCAAGATTCTTATCATTATTGACAAGCAGGTAATACCAATTAATATTCGAGAATAATTATTAGCAAGCAGGTAACATAAAAAATGGTAGGAGAGGAAATGAATATATGTGCATGACAAAATATTACAATCAATACACATCACACACAATATTTTTGCAGTACAGTATTATAATTCTATACATACCTAATAATTGTAATAAATTTTCATTCCTGAAAATTTACGGACGCACATTGGCACACGCAGTTTAACGGTTCAACGCACAATACAAAGTTAAGTCAGAAGACTCATGGCTCTAGCAGACCAGCGCGATTTTGCGACACGCAACGCGCGATATCCAATAAGCGTACAGCTTTTTTCAAAAAGCAGTACGTTCATTGGATATCGCGTGTCGTGAAATCGCGCTGGTCTGTCAGAACCATGTAATGTCAATGCTTTAAAAGAAAAAATCGGTTCATCGATTCTGAGGGGCTATTCTCGAAATAATGCGTATGCGCAAGTACTGATTTGCGAGCGCTCCGAATTCAAAAGTGTATTCTCGAACCAAAAATGCGTGCGCGGGGACGGTAGCGCATTCGCAAATTTTTACTCGCAATGCAATGAGTGGGTAACAAGCTCTCGCATCTCTAATTGCGCATACGTTCCGTTAAAAAAGACACATATTTATCGTAATGGAGTTAATAAATCAAGCTATTGCATTAAATAATTAGAAGCTGCCGAAATTGCTTGCAGAACAACGGAATCCTCGTCAAATTTTTGATGAACGTGATCCTTTTGAATTAGTGATAATAGGTTTATTAAGATATTTAGGCTATCCAAAAATATTTAGTTACGAATTCATTGATGATGTTCAACCTTGTATGCGGGAACCATCGAGGAATCTTCTTTAGCGTACAAAGAAGGTATAAAAAATTTTATTTTTATAACTGCATATTACACATAATTTAAACTTATTTTAATAATTTATTTATATTGTGTACCTAATAGATATTCTCTGCATTAGTCTGTTTTTGGCAAACGGTAGTTATCAAATGGATATATAGGTAACAATGTGGACATTGCCGTTAGTCAGTCTTCGATATCAAGAAGTATTCACGAAAGTATGTAATGCCGCTAATTAACCTAACGTAATGAATAAGTGGATACGATTTCCTCGCACTAGAGCAGAATTTATAATTATCTACGTAATGGGTAATTCACGCATGAATTACATGTTCTCATTTCTGTTTTCATTTCTTATGAATGTAGGGTGAAATCATAAAAAAATGTTTATAATACAATGAAGAGAGAACAAAATATTTTTTTTAAAAATAGGATAAAAAAAAACGCAAAAATAAAAAGAAACGCGCCCCCAAAAATTTTCAGTCTAGGGGAAATTTTAATTTTTTGAACCTAAATTTTTAATTGGGGGGAAAAAAAATTTAGACGGGGAGTTTTTTTTTGGGAAACTTTTGGATCCGAAATGCCACAAAAACGGCAAGGAAAGTTTAAATTTATAGCGGGGACTGAAAATTAAAAAAGAATTTTGACTGTTAAATAGAAAATTTTTCCCAAAAACTGCTTTTTTTATTATACAAGCCGGTTTTTTTTTTTTTGACCCTTTTCTGGTCCCCTAATTTTAGTTTTTTTTTTTTTATTTTCATATTTTATTTTTAATTTTTTTATTTTTTTTTGCGTATAATTATCGACTGGGTCGAGGTAGAAACCGCCGTCGTTAGAGGATGTTCCCCCTGTAATGTCTTCCTCCCCTTTTTAGGGGGGGGGGGTAGTGTACTTCCCCGGGTTTTTTAATTTTTTTAAATTTTTTTTGGGTTTTTTCGTTTTAACTATACTATGTTTATTATTTGGAAAAAGGGGTCAAAAGCTCTGCTTCCCCTTTTCCGACGTGGTCCCCCCTTAGGGGCCCCTCCACGGCCGGGCGGTTTTAAAGGGAGGAGAATGATATTTAATTTTTTGGGGTTTTTTGTATAAAAGTTTTTAAAAATTTTTTTTTTTTACCCGTTCTTTTTTTTTTGTTTCTTTGTATTTTGCAGCTACTGGGGGAAAACCCCAATGGTTTTAAACGTTTTTGAAAATTTAAAAAAGGTTTAAATTTTAATTATTTAATTTTTTTTAAAAATTTTGGGGGATGTGTCCGCAAGGCCCATTGCCGTTGAATTTTAAAAATTTTTATTGTAACACCAATATTTGGGGCCAGATTTGGGGTTTTTATTTGTTTACCTGGCTGTAATAAGCGCCTTTTAGGAAATTTCCCCCAAATTTTTTTTGGGGCAAGTTTAATGAGCCTTTTTCAAACATTTGAAGGTTGGATTAAATTAAACAAGGGCCCGATTAAAATTAAACTTGGAATAATTTTTTTAAAAATTTTTTTAAAAATTTTTTTTAAAAGGTTAAAAAAAAAAAAAAAAAAAACCGTCTCATCTTATTTTTCCTTTTTTGTTATTTTAAAATTTTTTCATTATAATTCATTAAACCAAAAATTTTTTTAAAAACTATTAAAGACATTTTAAGAAATGAAATTTATGATGCTCATAGACAGAGGCACAAAGTTAGATTGGATATTTATGAAATCGTTCGTTACATCATGATAGATCTCCCAGTGTGTTATTGCGATGGGTTTTTCGGTGAGCAAAGCAGATCGTTACATTATTTTTATAATAAGGAGCGGGTTCGACTGGATGATAAATTTAGATGGCTCTTAGATAAACAAAATAAATTCAATAATAGAAATATTCGTCCTATCCAATATTATTACACATGTACGAAAGAATTTTCTTCAAGGCCATGTGAGTCAGGGCCGTCTCAGTCTCTCAGCGTTTCCTTGAACCCGACTTCCTTTGTTTCTTTAAATCCTGATGTTGCTGACAAAAGAGATAAATGGTTTTTAAATTTATCATCCGTATCGATACCGGTTGAAATTCGAGATTTGTTGCGGTTAGGAGAGAACTTCTGTCTGCCAGTATTTGACAAAGATAAAACCACCATAGAGTTGTTGAAGAATGTAGAACAAAATATTTTTAAACTCCCTGTGGAAAAACGATCTGCAGTCAGAAATAGAGCCTTTCCCATAATAAATAAATTCCATATTTCCATGTCTGAAAAAGCTCACACAAAAAATAGTTTTTGTAAGGCTTACAAATTGACGGGTAAATTCATCCAAGACAATCCCGATATTTTATTTATGAAGGCGGATAAAGGTAACATCACGGTTGCGATGAACAGAGATATGTACATGGACAAAATGTGTGATTTGCTGGCTGACCGGGATACTTATACTGTTGTTAAAAAAGATCCGACTAGGAACCTAATTAATCAATTACACGGAATTTTAATGAGATGGAAAATGAAGAATTACATTTCTTCAACAACATATAAATCCCTGAACTGCACGGACGGGGTTCTACCGAGAGCGTATGGTCTGCCGAAGGTGCATAAACCGAATTGCCCTTTACGTGTCATCGTGTCATCTAGGAATACACCTCTTTATTACTTGGCAAAATTTTTACATAAGATAATATATAAGGCAATTCCGAAACCTGATTCGGCTATTTCTGATAGTTTCCAATTAGTGAACAAATTAAATGGTTTATGTGTGGATAGTGATGTGAAGCTAGTTTCACTAGATGTTGCATCATTGTTCACCAATGTACCATTGGATATGGCTATTGATAGTTTAATTAACAGATGGGGGTATATTGAAAAAGAGTGTATTATTCCACGAGATGAATTTTTATTGGCAATTCGTTTTATTATGAATTCGACTTATTTTATGTTTAATAATGTATGTTATCAACAGACTTTTGGCACGCCTATGGGTTCCCCCCTCTCACCGATCATTGCGGATATTACATTGCAAGATTTGGAGAGTAGAGCGATTGCTGCGATTCCAATGTCATTTCCATTTTATTTTAGATATGTTGACGATATCGCGTTGGCGGCCCCACCCTCCATGCTTAAAATTGTTTTAAACACTTTCAATTCTTTCCATCCTAGATTGCAGTTCACCATGGAGGAGGGGGTTGACAACCGATTGAATTTTTTAGACGTCACCATTATTATAAATAATGGGAGCATTGAGTTTGATTTGTTTCATAAGCCGACGTATTCAGGCAGATATTTAAATTTTGAATCGCAGCATCCTCTCTGTCATAAAAAAGGCACCATTATCAGCCTCATTGATAGAGTTTTTTGGCTATCTCATCCGAAATTCCATAAAGGTAACTTTGAGTCTATGATTGGAGTTCTTTTGTCTAATAATTATCCTCTCAATTTGATATTTCAAACATTACAAGCGCGGTTAAAAAAGTTGTTCTTCCGCTACAATAATAAGTTGCATAACAATAGAGCAAATATATGCAATGACAAGATCCTTACGCAGAAAAAAGTTTCGTACTTTAATATTCCGTATATTAATAATGTATCGAAGAGAATTGAGGACATTACACGTGATTTGGATGTCATTCCATCCTATACAGCAATTAACAGTCTCCGTAAATTCATTAAAGTACACAAGGATAAGTTACCAAGGGAACTCCATAACAATGTAGTTTATAAAATTGATTGTATGGATTGTGATGCGTCGTACGTAGGGCAGACGGGTAGATTGTTGAAAACTAGGATGAAAGAACATCGCAACAACATAAAAAGAAACGCGTCACAATTATCAGTCATATCGGAACATAGATTATTGAACCATGAATTTAATTGGGAGGATGTAAAAGTCTTAGACGAGGAGCCTTTTTTAGGTAAACGTTTGGTATCCGAAATGATCCACATAAAACGGCAGAGGAATAGTTTAAATTTACATAGCGACACTGATAAATTAATCGAGAATTTTGATCTGTTAATAGAAAAATTTACCAAAATCTAGCTTTGTGATTATACATAGCCGGTTTTTTTTTATTATACCTTTGACATGAGTGCCGATAAGTTTTAGTTGTTTTTATTTTTATTTTCATATTTTATTTTTATATTTTTATATTTGTTTTTTGCGTATATATGTATCGACTGGGTCGAGGTAGAATACCGCACAGTCGTTAGAGTGATGTGTCACGTGTAGCATCGTCTTCTCTCTGTTTTTACTGTTGGGGTGAGTGTACTTCCCGGTTTTTAATTTTTAATTTTTGTGGATTTTTCTACGTTTAATCTATACTATGTTGATTAGTGTTGGTAAGGGAGTCACTGCTCTGCTTCCTTCCTGACGATAGTCACCGTTAGGGAGACGCTCCGACGGCCGGACGGTTTGAATAGGGAGGAGAATGATATTTAATTTATTTGCGGATTGTATGTATATGAGTTTTATAATTTTCTGTTTGTACCGATTATCTTTTATTTTTGTTTCTTTGTATTTTGCAGCTACTGAAGAAGACCCGAAGTGGGTCGAAACGTTTAGAATTTAATAAATGAGTTTGATTTGAGATCTCATTTTAATTTATTAATTTTGTGCATGTCGTCCGCACAGGCTCCGATTGCCGTTGAGATTTTATTTTTATTGTAACACAATAATTCGAGCCGAGATTAACTGTTTTTATGTTATTATCATATTTATGATAAATGATAATAACGTTCCTCACTCACTCACTCACTCTCTCTTTCTCTCTCTCTCACTCTCTCCCTCCCTCATTATTATCATTTATTGATTATTTTAAAAAACAAAATTTTGATAGGACGTATTCGAATACTACACAGAAAAAATTTTTTCTTAAAATTTACTCTAAAAATCATGGTAATCGTGGGACAATGGTATTGAAAGAATTTTATAAGAATTTTTCTGATTAATATTTACTATAATAAAAATATTAATAAATAATAATCCTTAAGGTTGCCAGTAATAATTAATAAAAAACCACTCCTCAATGTTTAAAGTCGACCAGACTGGCGATAATTTATTATAAATAATTATTTGAAATACAACGTTTCGGCTGTCATTGCAGCCCTTTTCAAGTACATCTATAAAAAGTTCCATCAAAATAATTATAATTTAATACACTTATTCGCAACAAATAATTATACATTTAAAAACAAAAATGTGTTACATACCAAATTTAAAACAGTAAATCAACTTCTATGCAAACAACCGACAATGTTAACGCTTGTTTTGATGAACAATGCAAGACTGACAGAAGTAAGCACATAATAAATAGATGTTAACTGTTCGCAAGAATCTTAGTCACTAAGCGTTAAGAAAATAGAGACGAAACTAGATGTGTCTTTCGTAATTTAAATCGTCATAATAAAGTCAAATAAATAAAAATAAATAAATAGGTGGATATAAAAATAAAAATAAAAGTAAAAATAAAAACGACTTAAATAACGTCAAGAACACGATCATAAATCCCACTAAAATTCTCCGTATCTTTCTGTAAATTAATACTTTTTCGTTGTTTTTTTATGTAAAACATTTCTGCAATTTCTCTTTTTCTTGTTTGTTTTTCTTCATGCAGAATCACCGGAGAATCCCAACGGAACTCATGATCGTTGCAAATCCGATGCAAACTAACGACAGAATGCAATGTCTTGTCTTTTTTTATGTTATTTCTATGTTCTTTAATGCGTGTTTCTAAATGTCTCTTTGTCTGTCCAATATAAGCCGAATCGCAATTCGCACATTCAATTTTATAAACAACATCAGTTCTTTTTAAGTTTTCGATCCCATCTTTACCTCTTTTTATCAATGTGTCCAATTTTTTTGGGACAGTATATAAAGCATCAATTCCACTTTTATTAATGCAACGCGTAATATTCTCGCTCAGATCTTTAATGTAAGGTAAAACAATGCAATTTCGCGTATCATCTATCAGAATAAAATAAAAAATATACTCGATAAATTTTACTATGTTTATATTAATAATTTTTATTTTTATCATAAATGATAACGTTTCTCTCTCTTTAGCTCTCGCTCTCTCTCTCTCTCTCTCTCTCTTTCTCTCTCCCCCCCTCCCCCCCTCTCCCTTTCCCTCTCTTTCTCTCTCTCGCGGCATAGAAAATATTTGTTATCTTTTCCGCACCACCTTGCGGTAGATAACACGGCGCATTTTTTTTAAAGTGGTATCCCCGGTAGGTCTAATCCACTCTCATATTTTAATTTAATAATTGTTCGAAGTGCCTTCCTCGTTCTTGCGAACAGAATTCAGCCCTTCGAACAATATTACGCGTTGCGCGATACGCGATTTCTGGAGTAATGGTAGTAAAAGCTGCGAGAATTGCTTCCCGTACTTCAGCTTCTGTATCATCACGCCTATGCTCGACTAAATCTTTAATGTGACCTCACACGAAATAATCGAGCACGTTAAGATCTGGCGATCGCGCCGGCCAGATGATCGGGCCGCCTCGACCTATCCATCTCTCTGGATAATGCGCGTTTAAAAAATCGCGCACTTGTCGAGAAAAGTGCGGAGTCCCGTCATGTTGAAAAATGAGTTCCGCTCTATCGCGAAGAGGAACATTTTCGAGAAGAGCAGGTAACTCATTTTGGAGGAAATTAAGATAAATTGCTCCATTTAAACGCGGTGGAAGAAAATATGGCCCGATCTAAAAAAATTTAATATTAAAAAAAAATGATTTGTTAAACTCGCGAAAGAAAATTTTTTTACTAACAAGTAAATTTACTATTTACTATTTGGTTTGCTTTTATTCCTGCCCATACATTTATCGCCCGGCGATATTGATAAGCGCGTTCTCGAACGACATGCGGGTTTTCTTCTGCCCAATGCAGAAAATTGTGTGAATTAAACACCGTTCGGTGTGAACGTGGCTTTGTCAGTCCATAAAATTCGATCGGGAAAAAAAATTATTCCGTCGATACTGCGCAAGAAATCCTGTGTGTTTCACCGACTGTTAATATTTATTAAAAATAACGCGAAAAAAATATGAAATAAAGATAATAAAAATACCTTTACAAAAATAGACGCGCCGTTCGTCATCTCTCGGTAAAAGTTGCTGTACTCGCTGATGATAATACGGATGCAATCTATTCTGACGTAGAACATGATGCACCACGTATCGCGAGACCGAGCATCCGAGATACACGGCGCACACTGGTCCTGGGGTTTTCTTCGAACGCTCGCAGGATTCTCTCTTCTTCTCGTACGTGATAACGTACTGGTGCCCTCGCGTTTCGATTTGGCATCACAACTCCTCTTTCTCTGGCGCGTTGAACACTTTAAAATTGTTTTATAATACGGATGACGCTCACGTTCGGGAAATCGCTCCGCGTAAAGACTACTCTTCTGAAGTATAATCTGCCATTATTTAATAACTTTTTACACGCATTTTACGAGACGTACAACTCGAAAGCTGGGCAGCTACTGTGGAGCAACAAATTACGAGAAAAAGAGAATTGATAATAATTTAAAGAAAATTATTTCAAACGTTTGCCGCAATATCATCTGATATCCTTGCGGTCGATCGCGATCATATCTTTATCTACCAAAAACGCTCCGCGTAAAGGCGTAAAGGAAAGCCGCGGCGCGCAAAGATCGGCGAAGAAAATTATTTCAAACGTTTGCCGCAGTATCATCTGATATCTTTTCAGCCGATCCTTGCGCGCCGCGGCTTTTCTTTACGCCTTTACGCGGAGCGTTTTTGGTAGATAAAGATATGATCCTGCCTAGCTTTCGAGTTGTACGTCTCGTAAAATGCGTGTAAAAAGTTATTAAATAATGGCAGATTATACTTCAGAAGAGTATACGGAGCAGCCGGAGAAAATGCTCGTGCTACGGCTCGTCTTTACGCGGAGCGATTTCCCGAACGTGAGCGTCATCCGTATTATAATACAATTTTGAAGTGTGTTCAACGCGCCAGAGAAAGAGGAGTTGTGATGCCAAATCGAAACGCGAGGGCACTAGTACGTTATCACGTACGAGAAGAGAGAATCCTGCGAGCGTTCGGAGAAAACCCCAGGACCAGTGTGCGCCGTGTATCTCGGATGCTCGGTCTCTCGCGATACGTGATGCATCATGTTCTACGTCAGAATGGATTGCATATCCGTATCATTATCAGCGAGTATCATTACAGCAACTTTTACCGAGAGATGACTGTTCGCGAACGCGCTGCGTGAGAGAGGATCTCGCGACACAACAGGATAAGTCACTTTTTTTTGTATCAAAAGGTTTAATTTTAACACACACTTAAATACAAAATACACTTGAACAAGACTTATTATAACAGTTAATTATTTCAGAGAAAACGTAATCGAGAACAAAGTGCGGAATAAGCGGCGGTTGTCAACGAGATTTTTTGCGGATTAGCTAATATGCGGTTTGCGTTATGCGGTCACTGCGAAAGGCGATAAGGCGGGAGTTTCGAGTGCGAGCTCTCTTTTATGGTTTCCCGAAGAAAACCCACCCTCTCGGGAAGCGCCTATTATTGTGAGCAATTTAAATTGTGCTCGAGGTGACTCGAGGACACAGCTCATAATTGGCCGCTTCCCTAAGATGCGCAAAGGACTCGCGTTTTGCCATGCGCGCGCGGCCGCTCGCTATTTCTAATTGGTGATTGAGGCCGCGTGGCAATTTTGCGCATGCTTTTAGCGCGATACGTATCCGGCGAAAACGGTTGCGATACCGCTAAATGTTTATATGCAAAGAATGTTTTGTGATGATAGGTTTTAATTTATGACATCTTTTTACCTTGACAAACATACAAAAAAGAACGTGACTTTTATTATTGACGCTGATCGATGATTCTAGAATTTACTAAAAATTTACTTTGCATCTCAAACAATGATGAACGGCGGGTCTATTTTTGTGAAGATATTTTTATCTTTATTTCATATTTTTTTCGCGTTATTTTTAATAAATATTAACAGTCGGTGAAACACACAGGATTTCTTGCGCAGTATCGACGGAATAATTTTTTTCCCCGATCGAATTTTATGGACTGACGAAGCCACGTTCACACCGAACGGTGTGTTTAATTCACACAATTTTCTGCATTGGGCAGAAGAAAACCCGCATGTCGTTTGAGAACGCGCTTATCAATATCGCTGGGCGATAAATGTATGGGCAGGAATAAAAGCAAACCAAATAGTAAATAGTAAATTTACTTGTTAGTAAAAAAATTTTCTTTCGCGAGTTTAACAAATCATTCTTTTTAATATTTCATTTTTTTAGATCGGGCCATATTTTCTTCCACCCCGTTTAAGGGGATGCTGGAGCGTTGGCCGAACTCCGACGGGTTAGCGCCCTTATTTGAGTGGAACTAAAATTGTCGATAATTACCGACAATTTTAATTCCGCTATTATCGATAATAATCCATATATGTCAAAAAGCCATTTTAGTGTGTTCAACATATTGAAATCAGACAACATAATATATTTTTACTGTAGAATCATCTCGCACACGCATCTAAGCGTGTCAATGACAGTAAAACATACATATATAAATGTGTCTCTTTATGACATAGTTGAACACAATTTCAATATTGCTCTTTTATATATTTTGATGATATATGCATATTTTCATGTATTTTTCAAAGGAAATATACAGTTTACCATATATATATATATATATATATATATATATATATATGGTAAATTGTATATTTCCTTATATATATATATATATATATAGTATATACAAGGTGGTTCAAAAGTCCGGCAACGGTCAATTATGTTCAAGAAATAGTGGTCTTATGAATAAAATATAAAAATTGCAGGGTTCAACCCGGGAAAAATTTTTTATATATAATTATATAAAATAATTGTATAATTATACATAATTATATGTGAAATATGTTCATTTTATATATAATTAAATTTATTTATATATAAATTATAAAGTTCATGTATAATCTCATGTCAAGTTATATATGAAACATTATATATATATTAGGAGACGCGGTAGTGTCTCCGGCCATGTTCAAACCCTAAAAGACCTTAAAAGACACTACAAGTCTCCTTATCCTGCACCATCAAAGTCCATTTTTTGGGGGTGTAGAACTACTAAAATATAAAAAATTTTGAATTGCACGTAATATAACCTGAAAGGCGGTATCGCCACGAGTAATTTGAGCCAAGAAAAAATAAAATCGGTCAAGCCGTTCTGGAGATACAAGCGGTCAAAAAGTGACGTTTTTCATGAAAAATGAAGTAACGTCGTCTTCTTCTTCTTCTCTGTCCGCTGACGTCATCAGGATTATATATATATATAAATCTCTTCTCACCTTTCACTCACACCTCCCTCAACTTCCACCCACCCCTTTCCCACCCACATCCCGCCCCCCGCCCCCACCCGAACCCCCACCTTACTCCCACCCCCACTCCCACCTCTCTTTCGCCTCTTTCACCCTCTTTCGTCCTCTCTCATCCTCTTTCGTCCTCTCTCACCCTCTTTCACCCTCTTTCGTCCTATTTCACCCTCTTTTGTCCTCTTTCACCCTCTTTCGCCCTTTTTCATTCTCTTTCGTCCTCTTTGACCCTCTTTCGCCCTCTTTCGTCCTCTTTCACCATCTTTCGCCTCTTTCACCCTCTTTCGTCCTTTGTCGTCCTCTTTCACCCTCTTTCGTCCTCTTTTACCATCTTTTGCCTCTTTCACCCTCTTTCGTCCTCTCTCACCCTCTTTCATTCTCTCTCACCCTCTTTCACCCTCTTTCATTCCCTCTCACCCCCTTTTGTCCTCTTTCACCCTCTTTCGTCCTTTCTCACCCTCTTTCACCCTCTTTCGTCCTTTTTCATTCTTTCTCACTCTCTTTCACCCTCTTTCGTCCTCTTTCACCTTCTTTCACTCTCTTTCGTCCTCTCTCACCCTCTTTCATTCTTTCTCACCTTCTTTTGCCCTCTCTCATCCTCTTTCGACCTCTTTCACACTCTTTCGTCCTCTCTCACCCTCTTTCGTCCTCTTTCACCCTCTTTTGTTCTCTCTCACCCTTTTTCGACCTCTTTCGTCCTCTTTTACCCTCTTTCGTCCTCTCTCACCCTCTCTCACCTCTTTTACCCTCGTACGTCCTTTCTCACCCTCTTTCGTTCTCTTTCACTCTCTTTCGCCTATCTCGTCTTCTCTTACCCTCATTCGTCCTCTCTCACCCTATCTCCAAAAAATCATAAAAATGAAAAGGTCAAGCCATGTTCAAAAGAAGGTCCTCAAAAGTTTAAACCTAGTCTGTACAATGAAAAATAATTACTCGTAATTCCAGAGTTCCAATTTGTTAATATCGAATAATGTATTTGTTTCAAGTAATGGCAGTAGAGTCAAATACATACCTACGTATATGCAGTTTTTCGCTGTTAAATGTACTTGAACGAAAAAAATAATTAAATGATTTAAATATAGCACATTTTAAATCAAGAAACTTATATAATCGAACTCTGTTTAGGAAAAGGTAAAACATTTCATTTGCCTCTGCCTTTACAAGAAACATTGGATAAGGTATGTCCTCCGGAAGATCCTATAAATTTGAATCACGAGTTGCACATTCTCGTTCGAGGTATACCCAAGAAATCTAAAGTGGTTTGGGAAAATTTGGTAGATATTAATAAACTGTATAAGGCTTTACAATGGTTGAAAGAAAATAATCCTCATTACTCAAAAATTCGTCTTCCAGCGTCATCTGATGATCTATTAAAGGATAAGTTGCAGGAAACAGAATATAGGACTGTCGATGAGGAAAGCGACAATGACGAAATAAATGAGGTGGTTGAGGAATTACCAGCATTGAATTTGTACAATGTACAGCAAAACAGAAATAATAATGATCAAAACCGTTTTAAAACGTACGGATTTTCTCACACAAATCACTGAACATTCGGATATTAACGATCAGTAATACGATATACCCAATACACGCGAAAAGAATCGATAACGAATCTGCATTGAAGCTTTATCAAATGGTGAAGAAATTGAAGATTTTCCAATGGATAATTGTTATAATACTGGATGTCATGTGTTTCCCTGATTTTATATCCTGATGGTGTCAATGGACAACGAGAAGATAGAAACTTTGCATTGCCGGAATATTTATTTATTAGAACACAACGATGATGTCGAAAACATAGTAGATTCAGGTTGAATCTGCAAGTATCTGTTCTTCCTTTCAATGATGCTAACTACCGACAGTTGAAAAGTGGTATCTATTATACGATGATTGTTACTAACCACATGAGAGAGATACACTGCTGGTAGATACTTGAACGAATTGAAAGGTTATCAATTAGAATCGAATTTAATGAGTATTTTTGCAAAATTGAGAAATACGGATAAATTTTTTTGGGGAAAAAAACCCTCCAAAAAATTTTAAAAAAGGGTTTTACTTTGCATTAGGGTTTTCCCCGACGGGGTTTTTTTTTATTTTTAGTCCAGTAAAAGGAAATGGCCCCTTTGGGGGAATTTTTTCGAGATAAAACCCCCATAAAGAAAATTAGGCATCAGCGAACTAATCCATACGACCCCGTTAAACTTTTAGTTTTATGGGGCATAAAATTCAAACCCCCCCTTTTTTATTTATTTTTTTTTTTCCCTTTAAAAACCAATGGAAAGGTTATTCATTACTTCTGGGGATTGGAATTATCAACTTTTTAAAATATCCAGCACATGATTGTATGTTTTTGGGTAAAAAAATGCTCGTATTAGGAATATCCCCGGTTTTTAAGAATTGCTCCCCTTTTTAAAAAATACGTAAGGGTTTTAAATTTTTCCCGATAAAAAAAGTTTCCCCCCAAAGGGGGTCCCCTTTTTTGGGGAATAATGATCAAATTTTTAAACCCCCCTTTTTTTTCCCGGGTTTTTTTCATGCGTACAAAAAAAAAGGAAACTAAATATAAAGGAAAGTGGGGGGTTTTGATTTTCCTCGGCCAGTTATGAAAATTTTTGTTTTAAGAACTTTATCACTTGATGTCGTAGAAAAAATTCCGTAAGAGCAGTTTTTTACCCCCTTTTGGGGAAGGGGTGGAAAAGGTTTAAAAAAAGATTAAATCCGTCTATAAAATTTCCCCCGAAAGAGAAATATGGACCCCCCAAAAATTTTTTTAAAAGGGAAAAAACAAGTTTTTTAAAATCATTTTTTAAAAAAATACACCAAAGTCAAAAAAAAAAAAGCAATAAAACTTTGAAGTGATGATTCGAATAAGCCCTTTGGGAAAACAAAAATGGGGAAATTTTTGAAATTTTCGTTTATTAAAAAAAAAAAAAATGGGGGGTTTAACCCCCGGGTACACTTTTGGGGGGGAACCCCTTTGGGGCCCGGGAGGGAAAAAATGTTTTCCATGGTCAAATGGACGATTTTAAATGAGGTGAGAAATGAAAAGTTAAAAAATTTAAGAAATTTTTTAAACTCTCGTAAAAATTTTTTACAATATTTTTTTTTTTTTACTCAGATGATTACTATCCAAATAGACCTCGGGAAATTTTTAAAACTTTTTAAAATATGTAGATTTTCCCCGTTTTGGGAAATTACGAAAAAAAGGGGAAAAAAAAGACGAAATTTAAGTTTTTCAAATGGCATCGGGTTTATTTTTAAAAAAAAAAAAAAAAGGTTTTTTTTAAATTAAAACCAAAAATCGTTTAATATAAAAAAATGGGGCCCAAAAAAATTTTTCTCGCTGTTTTTCTGTTCAAACCAAAGAGAAAATTTTTTTGAAACCCCAAAAAGGGGGTTCGGGGCTTTTTAAAAAAATGCCTTTAAAAATTTAGAGTCCCCCTTTTTAAAAAAAAAAAGGGAATGGGTATCCCCGAAAGGCCCCGGGGAAAAAAAACAGAAAGCTTTTTTTAACGTTCTGAAATTTTAAAGGAAAGCGAAAAATTTCTGAAAAAAGCAGACAGAGACAAACCCCCCGACGATGAACTGGATTGTAATCCATGAAGTGACACAAAAAAAGAAAGATCTGGAAGATTTTGGGGGGAAAATTTTTGGACCCATTGTTTTTTGAAATGAGGGGGGGAAATTTTAAAAAAAAAGAAAAAAGGGCTTTGATTAGTAAAAACCCAAAAAATTTTCAAGATAAGAAAAAAAAATTTTTTCGACTGTACGTAAGTTTTGGGGGGGGGGGTTTTTCAGGGAAAAGTTTTCTAAAATTTTTAAAGATTTTAAAATTTTTGGGGGAGAATAAATTTTTTGGAAAAAAAGACGCCCCCTCTTCTCCCCGGGTTTTTTCCCAGCAACAAAAACGATGGCTTTACAAAACCCCCGAATGTTTCCCCCAACCCCCAGTCATGAATTACAAAACCCAAAAAAAACGCAATTTTTAGAATGGTCTTTAAAAAATTTTTAGGGCAAAATTTAAAAAAATTTTTGAATTATTTATAATCAAGGAATTACATGTAAAAAAAATGCAAAAATGGATTTTTTAAAACTGTATTTAGTGAAAGGGGGAAACCTATGTAGGGGGTTTTTGGGGGCGAGTAAGTAAAATTTGGGGAAGGGGCCCCCCCTTTGAAAAAAATTTTAATCCCCATAGTTAAGCAAAAAACCCAGAGGGCCCTTTTAGAAAAAATCGACTGATATCTATTTCAAATCGAAACTGCCCAAAAAAATCAATCCGTCCGAGAAAAAAGGGGTTTTTAAAAAAGGACGATCGTCGATGGGGGGGTCCCTAAATCATTTTTTATGATGTGCAGAATTAGATTGTGAGGGAAAACCCCCAAAAAAAAAGGTTAACCCCCGGGAAAATATATGGCCTTTTTCAATAACGATGGCTGTTTTCGTGTTTTCGGCCCCCTGTAATAAAATTTTTAAGGGTTTGGGGGTTTTATTGCCCTAAGTATTAGGAAAAAAAACTAAAAAAAAGCCTCGAATGCCCTTGATTTATGATCTACGCGCGTATGGGGGAAAAAAAATATTGCAACTTCAAGCGGTTAAAATTGTCGGAAAAAAACCCTTTGAAGAACGAAAACAAAAAAAATGTTTGGGGAATTTTTTTTTTGGGTCTAATGTCGACGTATTCCGCATCAAAAAAAAGTTTTTAAAAAAACCCCCTTAAAGCACTTTTAAAAAAATTTCTCGAATGTCAAATGTAATTTTTAAAGTAAAATAAGCGGAAAGCATTGTTTGTTAATATTACCTAACATTCGACTTTAAAAAAAGGAAAAAAAGGGTCACTCAAAAATTTTTTAAAAATTTTGTAGAATTTTTTTGGGAAAAAAAAATAAACGGAAAATTTTAAAAAGAAGTAAGGGCACCGTGTTGAAAAAAAAAACCAAAAACGACTCAACTTTACCGTCGTAGAAATTTAAACAGCTAAATTTTTATATACTTTTTTTAAGGGTTTCTTCTAAAAAAAATTATCAAAAAGGGTTTTTCCGCCGGGGGCCCACGAGTAAATCACGATTAAAACTGTAAAAAAAGTAAAGCAAAAAAGCGTATTTTTCCCCCGAAGGTAAAAAAAGGGAAACGGGGGCACTACGGGGGTTTTTGAGAGCTGAACAAAATCGGAATGGATTATCTAATGATATGGAAGTGTTAAAAAAAAAATGGCCCAAAGGCACAAGGGGCATAAATATTTTTTTGGGGGAAAAGTTAAAAATGGCGCTGTATAAAGGCTCCCCCCAAAAAACCCCTAATTAAAAAAAAAAATAAAATGTTTTTAAGCTTTTAAAAAAAATTTCCCTAACCCCCCAAAAAAATTTTGGGTTTTTCCCCTGGCGCTTTAAAAAGCGCTGAAAAAAAATTTCTTTAAAAAAGAGTCCCCAAAAATTTCTAATTTGACCGGGCCCCTGACCTTTAAAAAATTTTTACCCCAAAAAAAAATTTTTCAGCAGAAATGGGGAGGGGCGTGTTAAAATCGGGAGACGAAAAAAAAAAAAAATTTTTGCTTTTTTCACGAGAAGGGGGATGGAGGGGCCCTTTTTTTAAATTTTTAATTTTTATACAAAAAAATATAAATTCATTTTTTTAAAATTAAAAAATGTGCAATTTTTTCGAAAAAAATTTTTACAAAAAACAAATTTTTAAAAATATAAAATTTAAAAAAATTTATATTTATACAAAATTTAAAAAATTTATATTTTAATATGTACTATATACCAATATTTAAATTTTTTGGGAATGTTTTTCATAAAATTTTTTACTTATAAAAGTTATGTAAAAAATCGAAAATACATATATTTGTGATACTTATTACTAGAAAGGTCTCTATTAAAAACTGTACTTTTTAAAAAAAAAAATGATATCCTAAAAAAATCATAAAAATGAAAAGGTCAGGCCCCTTTTTCAAAAAAAGGACTCAAAAAATTTTTAAAAAAAAAAAAAAATATCACAAAAAAAAAATGATTTTGTTTTCAAGGGGGGCCAGTTTTTAAAGGGAAAAAAGTTAAAAAATGGATTTTTTTTAAAAATTTTTTTTAAAAAATAGTACCCCCAAAAGTAACTGTGATATTTTTCAAGGGGGCAAGTTTTTCCCCCGAATAAAAAAAAATAAGGGAAAAAGATTACAATTTATTCTAGAAAATAAATGCGATTGTTTTTTTTGTTGGGGGAAAAAAATAATAGTCTTTTTAGAGATTTGATTTGAAATTCATACTAGCCCGTACAAGAAAAAAAAATTCTCGTAAAATTTTTTTTTACCCCAAATTTTTTTAAAAAAAACCCGAAAAAAAACATGGCGGCCTCTCTCAAAAAAAAAATTTGATGGGTAAAGAATTAAAATAAAAAATTTAAATAAGAGTTGTTAAAAGGGTAAAATTAAAAACCTCCCCAATTTTTTTTTATAAAATTTCGAAATTTTTTTTTTCAAAAACCGATTTTTTGGGTTTTTAAAAATATTTTTAGGGAGTAAGTTTTTTTACCGAAACTTTTTCCCATTGTCGAAACGGGGGTATATTAAGTAAAATTTAAAATGTACATTTTTTGGTTTAAAAAAATAAAGTTTTTCTTAAAAAATTTTTTTTTATTATTTGTCGTAAATACAAAAAAAATTTTAAAATTTTAAATTTTTCAAAAATTTTTAAAAAGGGGGTTTTTAAAAATTTTTAAAATTTTTTAAAAAAAAAAAATTTACAATTTGACCCCAAAAATAAGTGACCCCAAAGGTTCTCAAAGTGGGGGGAAAAAGGGTTTTTTTGGGGGTTTCAATTTTTCTTCAGAAACACAGAAGAAAAAAGGTTTTTTGTAATAGTTTTGTATTTCACTTTTTTTTGGTGTGAGCTTTTAAAAATACGTTAATTTTCCTTTTTAATCTAATCTTTTTTTTAATGTAATACTTTTTTTTTTCAAATGTTGTAGTAATTTTTTTTAAGGCTTCCCACATTAAAATTTTTTAAAAGGACATCGAAAACCCCCCCTAGTTTTTTGAGAGCAGGGGCCCCCCTTTTTTTTCTGAGTCATTAAAAAAAATTGGGGGTCTGGGAAAATTTTTAGCAATTTTTTTTATTGTACGGGCTGTTTAAATTTTTTAAAAAAAAACTCTATAAACGATATTATTTTTTTCACTAAGAATAAAATATCGCACTTATTTTTTTAAAACAAATTGTAATCAGTTTTCCCCTTTTTTTATGGATATTCAATTTGAAATTGCACCCCTTTTTTAAAATATAACAGTTACTTTTTTGGTAAAATTTTTTACTAAATTTTTTTTAAATAACTTTACGTATGTTCCCCTTTTAAATGGCAAACCCCTTTTTTAACATTCAGTTTTCTTTTGGGTAATTTAAAATTTTTTGATCGTTTAAATTTTTTTTTACCCCCTTTTTTTTAACATGGCCTGACCTTTTCTTTTTTAAAAAATTTTTTTTTATATATAAAAACAATTTTTTTTTTATATATAATATATATTAAATTTTTATAATTATTGTATATAAAAAGCTCTTTATCTAATTTTTATAGGGCCCCTTTTTTTTTAATTTTTGGGGGTTATAGTGTATAATTTTTATATTTCTTAAAAAAATTTTATTTTTTTAAAAAAAAAATTGTTTCTTTTTAAAAATAAAAAATTTTTGGTGACCTTGACTTTTACGTAGGGGGCAAATTTTTTTGGGGGCCTTTCAAGGTCAAATTTTTTTTAAACAAAAAAAACTTTTTTTATTAATTTTTTTTTAGTTATCTGAGAATTTTCCAAAACCTAAAAAAAAATTTTTTTTGAGGATTTTTTGAAAATTAAAAAAAGGGTTTTAAGTTTTAATAAAAAATTTTTAAAACTTGTAAAAATTCAATTTTCGTTTTTTTATTTATAATTTTTTTTCACAAATTTTAAAAAAAACCCCCAAAAAAAAAGGGGCAAAAAAAAAACAGTTGCAAGTTCTCCTCAGGTCAACTACAATAAAGCTATACGCTTAAAAAGTTTACTGATTATTTGTCGTAATATACAATAAAAAATTACATATTAATTATTCAAGATACAAGTGAGAAATAAATATCATTAAAATATACAAAAAAAATTTATCAATTTGACTCTGAAAAGTAAGTGACATGGTTCTCAAAGTGCAAGGTTTTATTTGACTTGACTTACAATTTTCTTCAGAAACACAGAAGAAAAAGGTATTTGTATATAGTTTTGTATATTCACTTCGTTGTGTGTGTAGAGCTTTTAAAAATACGTTGAATCCTTATTCTAATCTAATCTTCTTCTAATGTAATACTTTTCGTATTTCAAATGTTGTAGTAATTATTCTGTAGAGCTTCGACATTATTTCTAAATGGACATCGAGAAACATCATAGTTTTTTGAGAGCAGGCCGCCATGTTATTTTTCTGAGTCATTAACAAATTGGTACTCTGGAATTACGAGCAATTATTTTTCATTGTACGGGCTAGTATGAATTTCAAATCAAATCTCTATAAACGACTATTATATTTTGTGCACTAAGAATAACATATCGCACTTATTTTCTAGAATCAAATTGTAATCAGTTTTACTTATATGTATGTATATTCAATGTGAACTTGCACCTTGAATAAAATATCACAGTTACTTTTCATGGTAATATATTATTACTAAATTTAAATAATATACACTTTACGTATGTTCACTTTGAACTGGCACCTTGAATAACATATCAGTTACTTTTTGTGATAATTTATTATTAGATCGTTTAAATTTTTGAGTACCTTCTTTTGAACATGGCCTGACCTTTTCATTTTTATGATTTTTTTAGGATATATATATATATACATTATATTTATATATATATATATATATATATAAATTTATATAATTATATGTATATAAAAAGCTCTTTTATCTAATTATATATAGACATATTTTATATATAATTTTGCAATTATATGTGTATAATTTTGTATATTTCTATATAATTTTATATTGTTATATATAAAAATTGTTTCTAGGAAAAATAAGATATTTTATGGTGACCTTGACTTTGACGTAGGGGTCAAATTTAGAGGTCATTTCAAGGTCAACTTTTATTAAACAAAACTCTATTTTTATTAGATATTCTTGTAGCTTATCTCGAGAATTTTACAAAACACTAATAAAATATTTTTTGATGTACTTATTGAATTATAAAGGTTTGAAGTTTTATAAAATTGACAATATCTTGTAAAACATTCAATTTTCGTTATATATTTATACTTTTTATGCACAGAATAATGAGACCAATCAATAGGGGCAAAAAAAACACAGTTGCAAAAGACGTATGTAATTTTCAAGAAGCAACTGCCCAGCAAACAACATTATAATTGCTATATAACACGTAATTAACGTGCATGTAACATGTAACATACACGTTAGTTGTAATTTCCCACTTATGGATTCTATTATTTATTGTAATTATATCCTAGATAGAATAGTGACTTAGCGAAAGATTATCTTTCGGCATCCTATAATATTGATGCTATCTGGGATGTAATTACAATATAAAAATAACATATGTCATATTACAAATGTTACATCTATGAGTGAGAAATTACCGTATATGTTACATGTAACATGCACGTTATATAGTATTATATACATGTAACATAACACAGCAGTTATATTTTGTGTTTGCTGGGTGCATTTTCTTTACACCAAATTGGTCTCATTATTCTGTGCATAAAAATAAAAAGTATGATAACGTAAAACTGAATATTTTACAAAGATATAATTGTATGTCAAACAATTGCTCTGAATCTTTATAATTCAAAAAGTACTTCATGAAAAAATGTTTTATTATAATGCTTTGGAAAGCTGTCGAGATAAGCTACAAGAATATTTAATAAAAAATAAAGGATTTCAATTTAAAAAATTAAGTTGACCTATAAATGATCTCAAAATTTGACACCTAGGTAAAAGTCAACATCTTTAGTATTTTTTCATAAGACCACTTATTTCTGATATAATTGGCCATTGCCAGACTTTTGAATCACCATGTACATATTATATATATGTTTATGCATGGATATATGCATCTATATACATGTATATATATGTATATATTTCTTACATATATAAATGCATGCATAGATGCATACATATATACAAATACATATACACATACATGTATACACATACGTGTATGATACGTATATTGATATTACTTGTAATTTTCTATAAATTACAATGTATGCAGTACGCATAATTCGCTTTTCTCCTTTTATCAATAATTGAGAAAATAGCAAATATATTCAAACAACCAGCTGTATATTTTTATATAATATAACAGAATATTATATAATATACAAAACATTTTTATGCATATATAGAATGAAATGGGCCCCTCCATCGCCCATTCCCGTGAGAACGCAACCATAATATATGTATTTTTTTCGTCTCTCCGATTTTTGCAAATAAGACATTTGTATTAGACACTTTTTTGCAACAATATTTATTACAATTACACATTTTTAGTATAATGATAATTTTTATTAGTTAGGAAAAGGCGACAGTTTATTTTCTGCTATAATTTTCAAGAAATGTTGTCTCATACGTTTAACGTCAGAAGAATGTCTCATCACAAAGATTTCCTCCTAAAGATATAGTTGTAGCAAATGCGGCAGCAAAGATTTCACAACATATACCATCAGGTTGTGTTTGAACGTCTTCAAATATTATATTATTTTTATTTATTTGTGGATAACGGCGATGAATGTAATTTTTTTTTAGCCTTCAATGTTTCGTATGTACAGCCAGATAGACTGTCGTACACACGAAGCTTGGTGCCGTCAAAAGAAATACATCGCTAGTGATTACTGCAATTTCTTCCAATAATTTGTAAACTTTTATCATTACAACTTGCTTTAATTATATGAGGATATTTCAAATATTGCACACTTTGTATCTCAAAACAAAAATTCTCTCTTATGACGCGCAAAAATCGGTCCAATGATTTGTCATTTATTTGACTATCTAAAGGTAATACATTTTCCTTTACTGAATCAAAAAAAGCAACCCAATTATTTAAAAATTTTTTGTGCTTTGCCATATCGCGTTTTGTTAGTTCTGTATTTTTTGAATAACTAACTACAATGCAATCATCTTGTTCTGCATTCAAAGCAGTTATAGTTGCTTCATTGATAAAATATTTGATTCGATACATTTCTTTTTTTTTGGCAATATTTTTATCTTCTACATTACACTGTGGAAGACTCGTTCGTTTTCTTTTTTTAGCTAGTTCTTGTTGAGCTTCTACTATATAGCTTGGATTTCTAAATAGCATATGTCGATTATGCCGACTGTCCAAGACTTCCGGAAGCATGCAATCGTAATAGAAACGTGTTAAAAAGGGCAGCATTTGATTATTCCAAAATACAGTATTTCTATTAACACGTACTATTTTCAAGCTTTTTGGCGTCCACACAGCGAAAATACAATAATCTCGCTACGTTATATTTAACTGGCCTTAAATTTAATAGAAAAATCGGTGATTTTGATTTATGTTATATGGATTTTCCTCATTAAAAATGCCTTTCAAATGGGATAATATTTTTATGGCTTTTTCCGCTGTTAAATGCTCAGCTGATAAAAGACATTTTATTTCTACCAGACCATCTTTATCTATGAGTCCGTCTGGAGAAGCACCCAAACACGGATTTTTAATATCAATAAATAATCCGTAAATTTTTATCTCTTTTAATGTTACGGCCAATTCTTTTCTTGCAATTTTTTCCATTTCGCGACCATATTTCATAGGCGCAGTATCGATAGAGGGAGGAAATAAAATGTTTTTTACGGTTGCGGCGCAAAACTTTGTCGGTCTCATGCGACATACAATTCCAAAATGAGACGCCGTCAACAATTCCTGTCTCAGTGAATGCCACAAATCTGAATCACTTTGCTCTATTGTATTACGTTCAATTTGTCTCCAATTTTTCCCATTTACAAACAACTTTTCCAATTGATTTTGTCGAAGTTGTTCAAAAATCTCGGGTAGAAGATTAGGTTTTTGTAATTGCGGATCGTAATGACAATCTGTTCCTGACTTCCTTTTACATTTTTGCCTTCCATTCATTTTCCGAGATTCTCTAGTTCTTGCAACTTTAATTTGTCGTCGCTTTTCCAGAATCTCGACAGTAGGATGAACATTTTTATCCATGCTTTTATGCATTTCCGTAAGACCTTGTTTCGAATTATATTGCAAAACTGCCCCTGCAACTCTAGCATTGTAAAAGCCTTGGTTACTAAAATTAATGCGCTTATCAGCAATTTCTTTGCAGATTATCAAATTGAACGGCTCTACAGGATTGTTGGTGTATTTGTACAACAAACCGTCGGAATAAGCGCTTAAATATATAATAGCCTTCTCTACTTTTTGGTAAAGATCGTGTAACTTGAGAAACGGTACATAATTTTTCTTCATTTCATCAAGGTCACATATACGACCGCGTTCCTTACATCGTTTATGTTTACCAAATATATGACTAGAAATGTTTAATATATCTTTTTGTAATTCTCTAGTTTTATCATGGTGGGTGAGGTTGCTCTTGTTTATTTCGTAAATTAATTGCTTCTATTACTTCTGTTTGTATGTTCATAATATTGTTCTTTACAACATTTGGTAGCTGGACGAAACCGCGCTTTCTATGCATTTTTGGCTGAGTTGTCCCTGCTACCGTCTGCAGCTTTTTGCAAAAATTGCGAAGCAAATGATTGGTGCATTCTATTTTTTTCACGGTCACTATTTGTTCCCGATATGCTGCTATCAATGATGGCCTGATAGACGCTGCTATCACCATGGGCAATGACTGTTCTAAAAATTAATCCATGCATTTCCAGGCTACTTTTAAAGCCTTCTACAATGGCGTCGCTCTCCATACTTATGGAGCTTGCGTTACGATCGAAATTTTTATAGCATTTATGATTTTTTGGTTCGACTCCGTTTTGTTCCGCTACATCGCATATCGTGCAATATTTATTGCAAATATCGACAAAAAAAACTTTTTTTGTGTAGTAACCAATTAAAGAAAGTACCAACACCGAAAAGAGAATCGTAGGCGTGGCCGTACGATTGTTTACTTCAACTACCATCAGCTATTACAGTTATGTACGGAATATCGTTTATAACATCGTTCCTTTCGAGAGCTAGTTGCTTTTCAGTTTGGCCAGCCATTTTCATATTTTCCATGTTTTCTCAAACTTGTCTACTAACATATCTCGATTTTGAATATAACTTTTATCGGACATACATTAAGTATTCATAGCTGCACACAGCTCTTCCAATTGGGCATAGCTAATTCTCACTGTAATAGTTCTTACTGCAACAGCCATATCAATGCTAAATATTTTCGAATCTTTGGGTTCTGACCAGAATTCGACTTTAGTATTGCACATTTGGCACTTGAAAGTAAAATGCGTCTTAAACCTTTCGGTTTTAAACCACAATCTACACTTTATTCCTCTCGACCAATAGAGCCAAACGCGATGTTATTGCGACAATTAAGAACGAAAGAAAACTAAGGAATTTGAATCCTATGGTTGGGATCTCAGAAACTCCCCTTGTTCTTTCTCTTAACATCCCCTGTAAAGAAATAGGCGAGAAAAATATTGGTCCGAAAATCCCGATTCAGCCGACTTTCGGACCAATATTTTTCTCGCCTATTTCTTTACAGGGGATGTTAAGAGAAGGAACAAGGGGAGTTTCTGAGATCCCAACCATAGGATTCAAATTCCTTAGTTTCCAAATTTTCTGTCGTTCTTAATTGTCGCAATAACATCGCGTTTGGCTCTATTGGCCGAGAGGAATGAAGTGTAGATTGTGGTTTAAAAATTAAAGAGCTGACTTTAAAATATTTTTATTATTTTTTCGGTTTTAGTTTTTATGGGTTTCCAATCTTTAAATTGGCACTCTATTCCTTTCATATGATTATTGAATAATCTCTGAAGTTCTTTCCATACATGAGAAAAGTCGACAATGCGACGGCCTTTAGGCAAGCTTTCCTGGATACGATTTATATCCAGAGGGCCATTCTTGATAATAAAATAATTATCTTTGCAAAGTTTGACATCTTTATTACAAATATCTGTTTCAGAAATTGAATCCAGGCATTGCACTTTCTGAGTACTAACTTTAGAATCTATTGTATCGGAATCCGATTCCACCGATTTTTGAAAATCGATGGATTCATTGCTAGTATTCTTATATGTGCTATTCTTAGAGTCATTTTTCTTTTTGCTTTCGGTTTTAGTTTTTATGAGTTTCCAATCTTTAAATTGGCACTTTATTTTTTTCATATGATTATTGAATGATCTCTGAAGTTCATTCCACATATGAGAAAAGTCGACAATGCAACGCCCTTGAAGCATGCTTACCTGGATATTATTTATATCCAGAGGGCTATTCTCGATAACAAAATAATTGTTATCTTCGCAAAGTTCGACATTTTTACTACACGTACCTGTATTTGAATTTGACTCCAGGCATTGCATCGCGGGTACTAACGATTGGATACTAACTCTCGAATCCATTATTGGATAGTAATTCCGCCGATTTCTGATTATCGATGGATTCATTGTTAGTATCCTTAGATGTGCTATACCTGGAGTCATTTTCCTCTTGTCTTTCTAGCTTCAGCATCCATCGCCTGCAAAAAAGCACAATGTTAAAATATTGTTAAAAAATTAAATGTATCAATTATTATATAATTATCAAAAAAAGATTTTTGAAAAATAAATGCAGTCTCTTATTTATAAATCTATATTTTATTCAAACTATATTATATTATACAATAAAGTTTCAATATAAATGTTTTATTTTTATACTAAACAGAGGATACATAAACCGTATCTGAGGTAAAGAAGCAGTTTACGAATAAATAAGTCTGGCATAAAATATCTTCCAGAACGCAGATGCAAATCGTTCTGGGAGAAGATATTTTAGAAGCAACTAGCAGACGAATAAATCGGCTCTGATATAAAATATCTTTTTTTAATAACCAGAACGCACATGCAAATCGTTCTGGGAGAAGATATTTTTAAAGCAATTAGCAGACGAATAAATTCTCTGATATAAAATATTCTTTTTTTAATAATCAGAACGCACATGCAAATCGTTCTGGGAGAAGATATTTTAGAAGCAACTAGCAGACGAATGGATTGTCTTTGGCATGAAATATCTTTTTTTGTTACTACTGCAACTTTATAACTATTATTACTATTATTGTACTATTGTATTTACTATTTATTATTACTATAATATTTCTACTACTAACAACTATTTAAAATAAGCAAAAGACTGCTTTATTTTTCAGAAAGTGTTACTTTTAGAAAAAAAATATATATATATATTTGATTATGTAAAAAAAATTTATAAAAATTGAACCCCATAAATATTGAATAAAAATGAAGGAGGTGTCATTAAAATATCGCAAAAAATTTATAGATGAAGAAAATCCTGCAAATTTTAAAATTATCTCTATTTTTCGAATGATCTCAAAAATACAAAGTTTTACTGTAGATATCACGTTGCAGGACATCCTGTGTATATATACGCATACATACATTTATATATACATATATATATATATATATATATAAATGTATGTATGTATGCATGTACATATATATATACACAGAATGTCCCGCAACGTGATGTCCACAATAAAACTTTGTATTCTTGAGATTATTCTAAAAATAAAGATAATTTCGAAATTTTCAAGATTTTCTTTATCTATAAATTTTTTGCGATATTTTTGTTGGAATAAGTGAATATTTCAATGAAAGGTTTAGCTAAACGTTTCAGTGGTGCCATCCATTGATGGAATGAGTCGTAAGACACTCACGTTGAGCGAGCGTGATTGAAAAAAATGGAACGCGCGTACAAATACACTTCTTCTCGGTCATCGAAGCTAAACACATTGTACGAAAATATTAAGAGAGAGAAATTCAGTTTTTGTGCTATTGGTTGGTTATAAGAAAAATAAAGTTATTAATTTCAAGTATATAAAAATAAGTGTCTCATTTATTTCACAATAATAAATGTTCGCAAACGCGCTGCGTGAAAGAGGATCGCGCGACACAATAGGATAAGTCACTTTTTCTTTTGTATTAAAAAAGTTTAATTTCAATACACACTTAATTACAAATTACTTGAACAAGACTTATAACATTTAAATATTTCAGTGAAAATCTAATCGAGAACAAAGTGCGGAATAAGCGGCGGTCGTCAACGAGATTTTAGCGGATCAGAATAATATGCGGTTGCGTTATGCGGTCACTACGGAAAGCGATAAGGCCCGGATTTCGGGTGCGAGCTCTCTTTTATGGGTTTCCGAAGAAAACCCACTTTTTCGGGAAGCGCCAATTATTGCGAGCAATTTTAAGTGTGCTCGAGGTGACTCGAGGGCACAGCTCATTATTGGCCGCTGTCAAAATTAACGGAAGACGGCTGGCAGAAAGCATGCGCGCGCGGGCGATCGCGATAATTATTGGTGAAAAGAGGCGCCCGTGGTAAGCCGCGCATGCTCATTGAAAATAATTATTCGGCGGAACGGTTGTGATACCGTTAATTGTTTGTGTGCAAAGAATGTTTATGAGATGACAGGTTTAATTTATGACAACTTTTTTCCGTGACAAACATACAAAAAAGACCGTGACTTTTATTATTGACGCGGATGGAAAATTCTAAAATTTACAAAAATTTTACTTAACATCTCAAACATTCCCGCCCGCTTTATCACAACGTGACAAAGGTTGGTGGTGATTCCGGCGCGGATCACATTCCGATAGCGATCGATGGTGGGGCGGGCGCGCCGGCGCGGCGAAATACACGTGGTGATCGCGTGGTGTGAATCGATCAGCTGAGCCGATGAGGGCACGTGGTGAACGCGTGGTGTGAAATAATCAGCTGATCCGGTGAAAACGCGTGGTTGATGTGAACGGCGAGTGTGTAATGCAGTGAGCGGTGATAACGAAATAATTTTTTTTTGTGCGGTGGTGGATGAGATGAGTGACGTGCGACAGATGCTATGATGCATGATGTGATGATTGTGTAATGAGTGACGTTACGAAGTGTCAGCGTGCGGTGTAGGTGCGTCGTTCACGCCCGGGAGGAAAACAAGCTTGACGAGTGGGCGCACAAGCTCGGACGTGGCCGTTCGGATTGACACCACGCGTACAATCCCATCGTCCCCGGGGTGCAGTCGCGATATGCGAGCCAGTGGCCATCGGCTCGGTGGGGTGAACTCGGAGCGCACGAGACAGAGATCGCCGACGTGGGGTGCAGCTTCGTCCTTGAGCCATTTGGTGCGCGAGGCTAGTCCGTGCAAATATTCGGACGACCATCGCTGCCAGAAGTGATCTCTCATCTGCTGCAAATGACGCCAGCGTGACAAGGTGGATACCGTCTGCCCTGTCAATGACGGTTCCGGCACAGCGAGTAGCGGCGCCCCGACGAGGAAGTGACCGGGAGTCAACGCCGAGACGTCCTCTGGGTCATCTGAGAGTGCCTGCAATGGACGAGAATTAAGATAAGCTTCGATCTGGGCGAGGAGTGTGCTCAGCTCCTCGAACGTGAGGGTCGTCTCGCCGATCACCCGACGGAGGTGGAACTTGGTCGACTTCACTGCAGCCTCCCAAAGACCACCAAAGTGCGGGGCCGCTGGCGGGTTGAAGTGCCAGCGGATTCCTTGAGCGGTGGCGGCGAGGACGATACGATGACCTTCGGCTGTCGCTGCATCGAAGAGACCTCGCAGCGTACGATCTGCCCCGATGAATGTCGTGCCGCAGTCGCTGTAGATCTCAGCACAGAGGCCCCTGCGGGAGACGAAGCGGCGCAGAGCGGCGATGAAAGCCTCGGAGGTGTAGTCGGAGACGACTTCCAAGTGAGTGGCCTTCGACCAGAAACAGACAAAGACTGCGATGTACCCTTTGTGCGCGCGGTGTCCACGTCCCTTGCTGGTCCGAAGGAGGATGGGTCCTGCGTAATCCACGCCGGTGCTGAGGAACGGTCGGGTTGGCGTTACTCGGTCCCGAGGAAGGTTACCCATCTGAGGCTGTGGCGTGGCAGCACGCCATCGAGTGCAGGTAACGCATCGATGTAGCTGCTGCTTGACGGCGGTTCTTCCTCGAGGTACCCAGAAGCGCAGGCGGAGCAGGCCGAGTGTCGGCTGCACACCCCCGTGCAGTGTCCGTCGATGGCAGGAATCGATCACCAGCCGAGTCAGCCAGGATGCCGCCGGGATGATCATCGGATGTTTCTCGTCGAGCGGAAGTTGAGAGTTTTTGAGACGTCCTCCGACGCGCAGTACGCCTTGATCGTCGAGGAACGGACTCAACTTCACCAGGTGGCTTCGCGGTGGAGTAGTGCGTCCAGCAGAGGCCGCGGCTACGTCCGTCGGAAAGTGGAGCGCCTGCACCACTCGCAGCCATCGAAACAGCGCGGAGTCCAGCTCGTCAGGCTGCAATGGACGGCCAGGTCTGGCGTCACGTCTCACCGGGTTGAGCCATCGACGACACCTACGCAGTGACTCGCAGCAGCCGTTGCAGCGTCGGGAATCGCAGAAGAAGGTCCGGTTCGGTAGTGACTGGCGCCTTGACTACCAGGCTGGTGACTCGTTGCTCAGGGAGGTCATCCTCTGGGACGTCGATGTCTGCACCAGGCCAGGCAGCCTCGTCTCCTGACAGCCAGGTAGGTCCTGTCTACCACAGTTTATGATTGCGTAAGTCCTTAGGTGTAACACCACGCGATGCACAATCTGCAGGGTTTTCTCGTCCGGCGACGTGTCTCCAATGAGCGTCTGGAAGCAGGGTCTGGATCTGCGACACTCGGTTGGCAACAAAGGTCTTCCAGCGGGTGCAGTGTCCGCGAATCCAGTGAAGGGTGACCTTAGAATCAGACCACAGGTGCACCGGCGTAGCAGCCAAGCCGAGGGTAGTGCGTACATGCAGCATGAGCGTGGTGAGTAATGCAGCGGCACAAAGTTCCAATCGAGGTAACGACACCTGCTTGACTGGTGCGACCTTCGATTTTGCCATCAGCAGATTAATTGATGTCTTCTCTGTTGCAGCGTTGCGGATGTACACGACGGCGGCGTATCCTCGCTTTGATGCATCGGCAAACCCATGGAGCTGCAATTGCGACTGGTCATCTCCGGTGCTGAGCCAACGATCCACACGGATGTGATCCAGCAACGGAAGTTGATTCAACAGTTGTCTCCAGCGGTGTGCGTCCTGATCAGGCAGCGGAGAGTCCCAATCCAGCCGTTGAAGCCACGTAGACTGGATCAGAATTTTGGCTCGGATGACGACAGGCGCTAGCCAGTCCATCGGATCGAATAGTCGAGCTGTCTCGGCCAAGACTCGTCTCTTCGTGAGGTCGGTGGTTGAACGGTTGTGATACCGTTAATTGTTTGTGTGCAAAGAATGTTTATGAGATGACAGGTTTAATTTATGACAACTTTTTTCCGTGACAAACATACAAGAAAGACCGTGACTTTTATTATTGACGCGGATGGAAAATTCTAAAGTTTACAAAAATTTTACTTAACATCTCAAACAATAAATAAAATAAATAATAAAGATAAGCAGTAATTAAAACATAGTAGCAGAGCGTGGTTGCTGAAAAACATCCGTAATTGGTGAAAATCACGTGATTGACGTGAGGATTGAGTGAGCACATGGAGATTTAGTGGCTAAGCACATGTTCGCGGATCAAAAATCAAAGATAAAAAATTTAATTTCGGGAGATAAAACACAAACTGAAGAACTTGAGCAACAACTAAAAATTCAAGACTTCAAGCTAAACAAAGAAGACAGAAATTTTTTGAGAAAAAGTTTCCTGAAAATATTGATTTTGAAAATTGAAATCGACAAGAATTTGAAAACTAAAGAAGCAGAAGAAATGGCTAGGCAAGCAAAAATCGACGACATAAGTATTCCAGTGTTTGATGGAATAAATTTCGCAAGTTGGAAATTCCGACTCACGACCATTTTAGAATATAAAGATTGTCAAGAACCGGCAAGAAGAGAAAGAGCTGCTACTGATAACGAAGATGCTTGGAAGAAAAGTGATCTCAAAGCAAAAACCATTTTAATCAGTGCTATGTCAGATAAGCAATTGGAATACATTAGCGAATGTAAAACGACGTTTGAGATGATGTCAAAGCTAGAAAAATGTATTCAACAAAATCGACATCTCTGCAAATAATAAACCGAGGAAAATTAGAAGAAGTCAAGTTGAAGAATTACAGTAATGTGGAAGAATTTTTTGTTGAATTTGAAAAGGCATGTAACGAGCTGAAATCAGCTGGTGGACAACTAAGAGAAGAAGAAAAAATGAGATATTTAATTAAAGCTCTACCACCAAATTACTGCTACATTGGAGATTTTATTGATCTAGTACCTGAAGAGCAAAGAACCGTCGAGTATGTCAAAACAAAAATTGAAGAAAAAAACTTGAGCAAAGGTGAGAGTACGACGCAAAGAGGCTATGGTCGAGGCAGAGGACAAGGTCATCAAGCGGCAAAACCATCCAACAAGAATTACAAGAAGAATTCACAAGAGTCATGGGCAACGCAAGTTGTTAAAGTAAATGTAAATGATGTAATGAAAAATGTGAATAGAAATGATAACGAAATTGAGTGGCTGTTAGATAGTGGTTGTACAGACCACATTATCAACAACAAGGAGTATTTTTGTAAGTACGTTGAATTAAAAAGTCCTATTGATGTAAAATTACCTGATGGAAAAAATATGAAAGCAACAAAGTTAGGTACAGTCAAAACTTATTTCAAAAATTATTATAATGAAGTAGAAGTTGATTTGAAAAATGTTTATTTTGTAAAAGGTATAAAAAGGAACTTATTGAGTCTTTCTAAAATAACTGAAAACAATACTATTGTAGCTAGAGAACACATTGCTAAAATTTATAATAAAGATAGAAAATTAACAGCTGTTGCCGATAAGAGTAATCCTAAAAAAATCATAAAAATGAAAAGGTCAGGCCATGTTCAAAAGAAGGTACTCAAAAATTTAAACGATCTAATAATAAATTATCACAAAAAGTAACTGATATGTTATTCAAGGTGCCAGTTCAAAGTGAACGTACGTAAAGTGTATATTATCTAAATTTAGTAATAATATATTACCATGAAAAGTAACTGTGATATTTTATTCAAGGTGCAAGTTCACATTGAATATACATACATATAAGTAAAACTGATTACAATTTGATTCTAGAAAATAAGTGCGATATGTTATTCTTAGTGCACAAAATATAATAGTCGTTTATAGAGATTTGATTTGAAATTTATACTAGCCCGTACAATGAAAAATAATTGCTCGTAATTCCAGAGTACCAATTTGTTAATTACTCAGAAAAATAACATGGCGGCCTGCTCTCAAAAAACTTTCGATGGGTAGAATAAATAATTGAAATAAGAGTTGTGAAAATTGTATAAATTAAAAACCTCCAATCTTTCTTTAGTAAAATTTCGAATTTTCGTATCAACTTCCGATTTGTGTTATACCGTATTTTCAGGGAGTAAGTTATTGATCAGAAAACTTTGCCTTGTTGCTCGAAACGGGTGTATATTAAGTAAAATTTATAAATGTACAGTTCTCAGGTCAAGTACAATAAAGCTATACGCTTAAAAAGTTTACTGATTATTTGTCGTAAGATACAATAAAAAATTACATATTAATTAAGTGAATAATATCGAAAATTATAAGTCAAATGAAACCTTGCTATTTAAAACCTATTCTTCATGATCGCAAGACACTATTTTCTATTTAAAAGATTTTTTTCAGAAACACAGAAGAAAAAGGTATTTGTATATAGTTTTGTATATTCACTTCGTTGTGTGTAGAGCTTTTAAAAATACGTTGAATCCTTATTCTAATCTAATCTTCTTCTAATGTAATACTTTTCGTACTTCAAATGTTGTAGTAATTATTCTGTAAGAGCTTCGACATTATTTCTAAATGGACATCGAGAAACATCATAATTTTTTGAGAGCAGGCCGCCATGTTATTTTTCTGAGTAATTAACAAATTGGTACTCTGGAATTACGAGCAATTATTTTTCATTGTACGGGCTAGTATAAATTTCAAATCAAATCTCTATAAACGACTATTATATTTTGTGCACTAAGAATAACATATCGCACTTATTTTCTAGAATCAAATTGTAATCAGTTTTACTTATATGTATGTATATTCAATGTGAACTTGCACCTTGAATAAAATATCACAGTTACTTTTCATGGTAATATATTATTACTAAATTTAGATAATATACACTTTACGTACGTTCACTTTGAACTGGCACCTTGAATAACATATCAGTTACTTTTCGTGATAATTTATTATTAGATCGTTTAAATTTTTGAGTACCTTCTTTTGAACATGGCCTGACCTTTTCATTTTTATGATTTTTTTAGGATATCACTTACTTTTTAAAGTACAGATATATAGAGCAGCTTTCTAGTAATTCAAGTATCACAAATATATGTATTTTCGATTCTTATCACATAACTTTGTATAAGTAACAATTTATGCAATACAGTTCAAAATAATTGAATTATATATGGTATATATGTACATATATAAAATATATAATTATATTATAGTATACATATATATTTTATTTAATCATATATGTAAATGTTTGTAAAATTGTAATAACTTTTAACGATACATTGCACATTTATTTTAATTGCAACAGAATGAATTTATATTCTTGTATGAATATTGAAAATAAAGAATGGGCCCCTCCATCGCCCATTCTCGTGAGAACGCAACCATATATTTTTCTTCGTCTCTCCGATTTTAACACGACATACATATTTCTGTCTGATAATTTTTTTCTTGATGATACTTTTTGAAATGTCATGAAGCCTAGGTCAAATTAGAAACTTATTGCACTCGTTTTAATGCAGCGCTTACAGCAGCTTTTATAAAGCGCCAGAGCAACCGATATTTTATTTTGGCGCTTACGGCAACTTTTATACAGCGCTAGAACAGTTGATGTTTTAATGTAGCGTTTACGGCAGCCTTTATACAGCGACATTATTTAATCTGTTCTAAGAACAATATGTATGCCCCTTGTGCTCCTTTGGGCCATTTTTTCTTGAACACTTCCATATCATTAGAGTAATACCATTCCAATTTTGTGTCAGCTCTCAACATACACGTGTAGTGACCACGATTCATTTCTTCACCTTCGTGAAATATAGCGCTTATTAGCTTGTACTTTTTTTTAATAATCGTGATATTACTCGTCGGCACGGCGGTAATCCGATTGTTGATAATTTTTTTAGAAGCACCGTTTACAAAAGTATATAAATTGAACTGTATTACTACGACGGATAAAGTTGATTCGATTACGGTTTTCTTTTTCAACACGGTGCTCTTACATTTGTTACAATTGCCGTTTATCGTTTCCCATTTAGAAAATTCTACATTAATCAAACTTTGTAGAGTGACACATTTTTTCCTTTTTAATGTCGAATGTATAGGTAATATTAACAAACTACTGCTTTCCAGCTTAGTTACATTGTAATTACATTTGATATTCGAGCAACATGTTACGTGCTTTAATTCGAGTTTTAATACATCATTGATGTCGGAATACGTCGATATTAGAGCCGTAAAAAATTCCGAAACATCTTGTTGTGTTCGTTCTTCGAAGCGTTTTCCGACAGATCTTCTAACCGCTTGAATGTTGCAATATTTACGTTCACCATACGCGCAGATAGCATCAATCAATACATTCGATGCTTTATTTTTTAGTATTTGTTGCCTAATACGTACGCAATGAAACGCACATTGTAATATTACATTAGCGTAACACGAAACAGCATCGTTATTGCAAAGGCCATATATTTTCCACGTAACTATACTTTCTGGTTCCTCACAATCATAATTCTGCACATCATCAATGATATTAGGGATAGCCCATCGACGATCGTACATTTTCACAACCTTTTTCTCGGACGGATTGATTTGTGGCAGTTCAGATTTGAATATAGATCTTAGTCGATTATATTCTACAATGGCTCTCGAGTTTGCTTTAACTGATGCTGGATTGAAATTTATCAAATGTAGGCCTTCCAATTTACTTACTCGTGACAAACCTACATAGGCTTGACCATCACTGAATACAGTCGTTCCTAAATCCATCATTGCATTGTTACATGTAATTCCTTCGATTATAAATAATTCGACATTCTTTAATTTGTTTCTCAAAGTTTTCAAGACCATGTCTGACAATTGCGTATATTTTGGTGTAGATTCATGACTAACCGGCAATTGAAACATTCTATGGATTGTCAAGCCATCGATATTGAATACTGCGATACCCGTGGGAGCAGATATGGCAGTCGTTTTTTCCAAATTTATTCTGATCCAATGTTTAATCGTTTCAATTAGAAAACTTTTCCCTGTACCACCCTCTCCACTTACGTACAGTCGCAGAATCTGATTCTTATCTTGTAAAACTTGGCATACTCCATCAAAGACTCTTTTCTGGTCTTCGTTCAATTGCGACATCATTTGCGATAAATCAATCGGGTCGTCAATCTTACCAAAATCTTCCAGATCTTTCATCGCGTTGTCAGCTTTTATCGGATTACAATCCAGTTCATCGTCATCGGATTTGTCTCTGTCTGCTGTTTTCAGATCATTTTCGCGCTTCTCAATTAATTCAGCAACGTTCTCAAAAGCTTTCTGTATTTCTTCGAGCCTTTCGTGATATTTCATTGCCTTCGTTAAAACAGACTCTGAATTCTTAAAGGCATCCGTGTAAGTCTCGAATGTACCTTTGAGTTCACTCAAATCTCTCCATGGTTTGAACAGAAGAAGCAGCGAGTAAAAGTATTTTTCGGGCTCAATTTTTATATTAAATCGATAATGGTTAATTAAATAACCCTTTTTTCGTTTTTTTAAAAATAAACCCGATGCCAGTTTGTAACACTTGACTTCGTCATTATTTGACATCTGTTTCGTAATTTCCCAGAATCTGGCAAAATCGTACAAATTCAATGATTCTAATTCCTGAGGTCTATTTGGATAGTAATCATCGATGAGTGACGAACAGTAAATATTCGTAGAATTTTCATCGAGAGCTTAAATTTCATTAAATGTTTTAACTTTTCTATTTCTCACCTCATTAACATCGATCCATTTGACCATGGTATCATTATCCGTACCGTACAAGGGATTCCCTAATAGTGTATCCGCAGCTTCTAAAGCACCGCATTCTCTGTTATTTAATGAACGCATTGCAAAATTCCACAGTTTCGATGCCAAGGACTTATTCGAATCTATCACTTCAAAGTCTGTATTGCATTTTTCCGACTTTGTCGTGTATTTTGTTAAATATGAGTTTAAAAACTCTGATTTTTCTCTAATAAATTGTATGTCCATATTTCCCTCCCAGGCTAATTTGATAGACGGATTATAATCATTTATAAACCTTTCCGACTCCTTGCGAGGAAGATCGTACAATCTGCTCTTACTGCGTAAATTTTTTCTACCGACTATCGAAGTGATAACGTCTCTTAAAACGAAATTCTCAGTAACTGGCCGAGGAAAATCGAACCGACACTTTCTGTATATATTAGTTTCCGTTTTTTTCGTACGCATGCAATACGAGTTATGTTTATGATTCTGATCACTTATTACCGTATCGTACAACATTGGCGAAACATTTTCATCTGAAATTTCACACGTTTCGTATTTTTGAATAAACGTAGCAACTTCTTCATCCGGCGATTTTCCTAATACTGGAGCATCTTTTATCCAAATCATACAATGCATGTGCTGGATACTTCTACGTTGATATTCCAGTCACCAGAAGTAATGAATAACCTTTCCTATTGGATTATCGGACAAACAAATAAAATCAATCATGGCTTTGAATTTTATACACATGAATCTAGAAGTACTTACAAGATCGTATGCGATTAGTTCGCTTAACTTCTCTTTATCGGGATTCATATCTCGTAACTATTCACCCAAATCGGACCATTTCCATTCATTAGGACTCAAAGTCAAAAACCACGTCGCTGGACCGTAATGCAAAGTCATGCATTTTACATTATTGGACGGTTGTCGCCAAAATTGATCCGTATTTCTCAATTTTGCGAAAATACTCATTAAATTCGATTCTAATTGGTAACCTTTCAATTCGTTCAAGTATCTACCAGCAGTGTATCTCTCTCGTGGGTTAGTAACCATCATCGTATAATAGATACCACTTTTCAACTGTCGGTAGTTAGCATCATTGAGAAGGAAGAACAGATACTGCAGATTCAACCTGAATCTACTATGTTTCGACATCAATCGTGTTCTAATAAATAAATATTCCGGCAATGCAAAGTTTCTATCTTCTCGTTGTCCATTGACACCATCAGGATATAAATCAGGGAAACACATGACATCCAGATATTTATAACGATTATCCATTGGAAAATCTTCAATTTTCACCATTTGATAAAGCTTCAATGCAGATTCGTTATCGATTTTTTTCGCGTGTATTGGGTATATTGTATACTGATCGTTAATATCCGAATGTTCAGTAATTTGTGTGAGAAAAGCCGTACGTTTTAAAACGGTTTGATCATTATTATTTCTGTTTTGCTGTACATTGTACAAATTCAATGCTGGTAATTCCTCAACCACCTCATTTATTTCGTCATTGTCGCTTTCCTCATCGACAATCCGATATTTTGTTTCCTGCAACTTATTCTTTAATAGATCATCAGATGACGCTGGAAGACGAATTTTTGAATAATGAGGATTATTTTCTTTCAACCATTGTAAAGCCTTATACATTTTATTAATATCTACCAAATTTTCCCAAACCACTTTAGATTTCTTGGGTATACCTCGAACGAGAATGTGCAACTCGTGATTCAAATTTATAGGATCTTCCGGAGGACATACCTTATCCAATGTTTCTTGTAAAGGCAGAGGCAAATGAAATGTTCTACTTTTGCTTAAACAGAGTTCGATTATATAAGTTTCTTGATTTAAAATGTGCTATATTTAAATCATTTAATTATTTTTTTCGTTTAAGTACAATTAACAGCAAAAACTGCATATACGTAGGTATGTATTTGACTCTACTGCCATTACTTGAAACAAATACATTATTCGATATTAACAAATTGGAACTCTGGAATTACGAGTAATTATTTTTCATTGTACAGACTAGGTTTAAATTTTTGAGGACCTTCTTTTGAACATGGCTTGACCTTTTCATTTTTATGATTTTTTGGAGATAGGGTGAGAGAGGACGAATGAGGGTAAGAGAAGACGAGATAGGCGAAAGAGGGTGAAAGAGAAAGAAAAAGGGTGAGAAAAGACGTACGAGAGTGAAAGAGGTGAGAGAGGGTGAAAGAGGACGAAAGAGGGTGAGAGAGGACGAAAGAGTGTGAAAGAGGTCGAAAGAGGATGAGAGAGGGCGAAAGAGGGTGAGAAAGAATGAAAGAGGGTGAGAGAGGACGAAAGAGAGTGAAAGAAGGTGAAAGAGGACAAAAGAGGGTGAGAAAGAATGAAATAGGGTGAGAGAGGACGAAAGAGAGTGAAAGAAGGTGAAAGAGGACGAAAGAGGGTAAAAGAGGGTGAGAAAGAATGAAAGAGGGTGAGAGAGGACGAAAGAGAGTGAAGAGCGACGAAAGAGGGTGAAAGAGGACGGAAAGAGGGTGAGAGGGAATAAAAGAGGGTGAAGAAGACGAAACAGGGTGAAAGAGGGTGAGAGAGAATGAAAGGGGTGAGGAGAGGACGAAAGAGGGTGAGAGAGAATGAAAGAGGGTGAAAGAGGACGAAAGAGGACGAAAGAGGATGAGGTAGGACGAAAGAGGGTGAAAGAGGACGAAAGAGGTGAAAGAGGACGAAGGCGGTGAGAGGGAATGAAAGAGGGTGAATAGAGGATGAGAGAGAATGAAAGAGAGTGAAAGAGGACGAAAGAGGGTGAGAGAGGGCGAAAGAGGGTGAAAGAGGGTGAGAGAGGACGAAAGAGGGTGAAAAAGGCGAAAGAGGGGTGGGAGTGGGGTTGGGAGTGGTGGTGGGGGTGGGATGGGGGTGGGGTGGGGGCGGAATGTGGGAGGGAAAAGAGTGGGTGGAAGTTGAGGGAGGTGTGAGTGAAAGGTGAGAAGAGATTTATACGCGGACAGAGAAGAAGAAGAAGAAGAAGAAGAAGAAGACGACGTTTCTTAATTTTTCATGAAAAACGTCACTTTTTGACCGCTTGTATCTCCGGAACGGCTTGACCGATTTTATTTTTTCTTGGCTCAAATTACTCGTGGCGATGCCGCCTTTCAGGTTATGTTACGTGCAATTCAAAATTTTTTATATTTTAGTAGTTCTACAGCCCCAAAAAATGGACTTTGATGGTGCAGGATAAGGAGACTTGTAGTGTCTTTTAAGGTCTTTTAGGGTTTGAACATGGCCGGAGACACTACCGCGTCTCCTGATGGTTTGTACATCATGAAAAGTTTTTTTTTACGATAATGAAAAAAATGATATATATGCAAATGCAGTGAAACTGACAGATAAAGAAATATGACATAGAGCGTTAGGTCCTGTAAATTTTCAATATTCAAATAAATTGGTTAATGGTAAATTAGTAGAAGGCTTACCAGATAAATTAGAAAATAATATCATGAAATGTGCAAACTGTATCCAAAGTAAAATGGCTAATGTACTGTTTAAAAATAAGAAGACTCACAAGGAGATGACGCCAATTAGAAAATTGCTTTTCCAACGAGTCATAGTGCGTTCGATAGTTTACATGTAGCTAATAAAAACCCTAAAGGCGTTTGTGCCAATGGGCCTTCGTTTAGGAGAAATTACAAAACAAAGTTAGGGTCACGCAACTATGTCCCATGTAAAGAAGAACATTAAAACCTTTTTCGAGTAAGCGGCGTAGTTGAGCCGACTAAGGCTCCCGTCCATACATTTTTGCGCCGGCGTTGTGCGTTCGAGTCCCGCCGACGACTGCTTCGCTTTTTTTTTTTTTCAATTTTGGATATATAAAAGACACTACATTAATCATTATTTATTTTTTTAAATTTATTTTGTTTTTCTATGTAAAAATAAGGACATTTCGGGATATTTGAACGCAATACGAAATAAAAAACAGTTTTAAAGTCATGAACTGATTATATTTCTCATGCAATGTACATGTGTTATTTTGTCAAGAATATTTTGTACAATATAAACTTTCTTTTATAATTATATATTTATTTACATACGATAAAAGGTTTCCATCGCTTCGCAATGTTGTGGATGAAAGTTGATGTAAAAACATTGGAAACATAAAATTTTTTCGCACCACGAACATTTAATAAATGAATTATGTTGTCCACATACACATGTTTTATTATAAATGTTTGAAGGAAAGCATAATTGATTCACATTTAAAAATATTTCTCTATCGTCAGCTAATTTGGATGCATACCATGCATATTGAAGCATACATTTAAATTTCGGCGCTGATAACAGATAATGAGTTAAAGATTGTATACGAATCGCATCAGCACGAGTATTTAATTGTTTGCTTTCGTCATCTGATTGTGAAATTACATCTGGACAGTTTTGTATTTTCTTAATTATAATTTTCACTTGTCGATAAAAATAAACGTCGCACGGCTGACATATCGGAGTACATTTTGGCAATATAATTTGTAAATTACATGTTGGTTTATTATTTTTGTCGCGAAATATTTCGTTATACATTTGGATGTTTTTTTGTTCTCCCCAAGAATCAACAATAAATAAAAAATTATCCCCGACATACGGCTTAACAACATTTTCTAAATACTGTGCGTATAATGATGTTGTTAATTTGCCCGATTTAGAACATGTAATAACATTTTTACATAATTCTAATAATTTATCTACATCTTTTTGTACGCGTACTCCAAAATTATCAGAAAATTCTTGCAAACAAACAAATACTTTATTTAATAACTTCCCGGATTTCGTCAGCGAATACTGGGCGGTGTATGAATGCGAAACTTTATTTAAATCGCCTATGTACAATTGAACTAATTTTTCTCCAGTGTACGTGTAAGTTCGCGAAACATTAACTCCATGCTCACATCCTGTTTGGTCTGTATTAATTACAAAATCGGGATCGTAATCTGGCGAAATTGCTTGAATTAATGTTTGAAATTGTTCCGCTGATTTTATGACAACTTTTGGTGTAATTGCTTCTTTTTTGGAAACATATCGAACAACGCGACGATTTGATATCCTATAATCGTGTAAAAAATTGGTTAACCATTTGCTGGATGCTACGAAATAAAAAACATTTGTATGTTCTTCGCTGTCTTGTTCTTCTTTTGGCTTGTTATATTGTGCGGCTGCAGCAATAGCCCACTGTTGAAGCAAACGTCGCGTAACTAATTGATTCTTATTTCTTGCTTCTGTGAAGCGATCGTACACATTAGTTTTTATTGTATTTAATTTGTCTCTAAAAGTACCGCCTGACAAAACAGCTTTTTTATATTTCGTAACATCAGAAGGATTGTTTAAATATTTTCTAAAATGATGCTTTAATGTTTTGAAAGATCACTGTGGATGTTCTTGAGCTGTCAGTACGATCTTTAATTTTGTATCGTATGGCACTACTTTATGCGTAGAAATTTTTTTTTGGATTTTTTGGATATATGTTAGTAAGTAAGAAACAAAATAATGTATGCGGAAATTAAAAAAATTGATTATATGATTTAATGCAAGAAAACGAAAATTGCCACAATACTACTATGTAATTGCTACAATTTCTTCTGCCGCTCTCTCAGGCCGTCTTTGTCGCTCTCCCTATGAATCGTGTTGCACGCGCATCGACAGGCCGACGCTGCGTGCAACTGCGATTCTCGCAAAAAATACGATAATAAAAACGAAATAACGTAACCGGATCGCACCTCCCCGAAATGAGGGGCGCTCCAGATCCCCGCGTCCTACCCGATCGGGCTTTTTGCCCTTGTGACGGCGCTCCAAAAGCGCACGTCACAAAATAAATGATTTATATGTGTTCGCGAACGCGCTGCGTAAGAAAGGGTCGCGCGGCACAAATGAGCCACTTTTCTGTCAAAAAAAAGAGTTTAATTCTCTAACACAATTCAAAAACTTAACTTAACAAAAACATAAAAAACTTCATACAAATGTTAATTATTTTACACTGAAATCGTAATCAAAATCAAAGTGCGGAATAAGCGGCGGTCGTCAACGAAATTTTAGCGGTTTTACAAGCATGCGGTTTGCGTTATGCGGTTCACGGCGGAAAAGCGATAAGGCTGCTAAGCCGGGTGTGAGCTCGTCTTTTATAATCTTTAGGATGGAGCTCACCTTCGCGTGAAGCGCCAATGATTTTGCGGTTTTCGAACGGTGCGCGAGGTGACCTGAGAACATTACGTGTAATTGGCCGCTGTCAAAATTAACGGAAGACGGCTGGCAGAAAGCATGCGCGCGCGGGCGATCGCGATAATTATTGGTTAAAAGAAGCGCCCGTGGTAAGCCGCGCATGCTCCCTGAAAATAATTATTCGGCGGAACGGTTGTGGTACCGTTAATTGTTGATGTTTTGAGGAATGTTTTTTCGAGACAGATTGATTTATGTCGCTGTGTTTTCTCCTCGAAAAACATACAAAAACGATTTGCTGTAAATATCGATTACTCTAGAATCTTATAAAATATTATTCGAACAGAATATTTTATTTTATTATACTGCTAATATTTTCTGATGCGTTTTGAACATTCCCGCCCGCCTTGTCGCGTAGTGACAACAAGTTGTCGAATTTCGGCTGCGGAGTCTCAAGTCGATTATGCGATGAATGAGTGTCGCGAGATGAGAGATGATTTACGCGCCGGCAGGCGGCGTGTCCGCGTCATTCATGCCCGGAATATGATCCGCGCCCGGAAGCATGACCAATTTGACGATCGGGCGCACGAGTTCTGATGTGGCGGTGCGGACTGAGACCACGTGGACGATACCGTCGTCCCCGGGATGCAGTTTCGTGATCCGCGCAAGAGGCCATCGGGTCGGAGGGGTGAGCTCCGAGCGGATGATGCAGAGGTCCCCGACGTGAGGTACGGACTCGGCCTTGAACCATTTGGTGCGGGGGTTGAGACCGTGCACATACTCCGCCGACCACCGCTGCCAAAAATGGTCTCGCATCAGCTGCAGGTAACGCCAGCGTGACAGCGTGGAGGTTGTTTGACCCGTCAACGATGGCTCAGGTACCGCGAGTAACGGTGCTCCGATGATGAAGTGGCCTGGTGTGAGCGCCGAAGTGTCGTCTGGATCGTCTGACAGAGCCTGTAACGGACGAGAATTAAGACACGCTTCTATTTGTGTGAGGAGTGTACTGAGCTTCTCAAACGTAAGAGTAGTTTCGCCGATTACTCGACGAAGATGAAATTTTGTAGATTTTACGGCAGCCTCCCAAAGATCACCGAAGAGAGGGGCCGCTGGCGGATTAAAATGCCAGCGGATCCCTTGTGCTGGCGGCGTGGGCGATGTGATGGCCCTCGGAGGTCGACGCCTTGAAGAGCTCACGTAGCGTCCAATCGGCGCCAATAAATGTTGTGCCGCAGTTGCTGTAGATGTCCGTGCATAGACCTCTGCGCGACACGAAGCGACGTAAGGCGGCGATGAAGGCCTCGGAGCTGTAATCCGAGACGACCTCGAGGTGGATAGCCTTTGACCAAAAACATATGAAGACTGCGATGTATCCCTTCTGTGAGCGATGTCCGCGCCCCTTGCTGGTCCGGATAGAAATGGGTCCCGCGTAGTCCAGGCCAGTACTCAAGAATGGCCGAGTCGGCGTCACTCGGTCACGAGGAAGATTGCCCATAGGAGGTTGTGGAGTGGCAGCTCGCCAGCGCGTGCAAGTGACGCACCGATGCAACTGCTGCTTGACGACGGTCCTTCCACGTGGCACCCAGAATCGAAGGCGAAGTAAACTGAGAGTCATCTGGACGCCGCCATGCAGAGACCGACGATGGCAGGACTCGATCAGCAGTCTCGTCATCCAGGAGGCCGGTGGGACGATCACCGGGTGCTTTTCGTCGTAGGGCAGCAGAGCGTGTTTAAGGCGTCCTCCGACGCGAAGCACACCTTGGTCGTCGAGAAATGGGTTCAGCTTGACCAGTGAACTGCGTGGTGGACCGGGCCGTCCTGCGGTGGTAGCAGCTACCTCGTCAGGGAAGTGGAGCGCCTGCACCACTCGAAGCCACTGGAGTAGAGCGGCGTCCAGCTCGTCAGGATGCAGCGTGCGGCCAGATGTGACCTCCCGGTTCGCCAGGTTGAACCATCGACGACACCAAGCCGTAACGCGCAGCAGCCGATGAAGTGCGGAGAACCGAAGAAGGAGGTCCGGTTCGATGATGACGGAGCTCCTGGTTATCATGCTGGTGGTGCGTTGTTCTGGAAGGTCGTCCTCTGAGATGTCGACCTCTGAGTTGGGCCACGCCACTTTGTCCAGTGCTAACCAGGTAGGTCCTGTCCACCATAATGCGTGGTTGATTAACTCCTCAGGAGTGATTCCTCTCGATGCGCAATCTGCAGGATTGTCTTTCCCGGCGACGTGCCTCCACTGAGCGTCCGGGAGCTGTGTTTGGATATGAGCTACCCGGTTGGCGACGAAAGTTTTCCAGCGGGTGGCGTGTCCCTGGATCCAATGGAGGGTGACCTTGGAATCGGACCACAAGTACACTGGAGTGGACGTCAAGCCGAGCATGCTGCGGACATGCAACATGAGCGTGGTGAGTAAATCGGCAGCGCACAACTCCAGGCGAGGCAGTGAAATTTGCTTGACGGGTGCAACCTTGGATTTCGCCATGAGCAAATTCGCTGATGTTGTCCTTTTTTTAGAGTTGCGGAGGTAAACCGCTGCGGCGTATCCTCGTTCGGAAGCGTCAGCGAAGCCGTGGAGCTGCAGCCTTGAGTGATCGTCGTCGGTGCTGAGCCAGCGGTTAACTCGTAAGGTGCTGAGCAGAGGTAGCTGGTTCAGCAGCTGTTGCCAACGGTGAACATCCTTGACAGACAGTGGAGCGTCCCAGTCCAGCTGCTGAAGCCATGTGGTCTGGATCAGGATCTTCGCCCGAATCACGACAGGCGAGAGCCAGCTCATCGGGTCGAATAGCCGTGCAGTCTCGGCGAGGACTCGTAGCTTCGTGAACTCTGTGACTGAACGTGGCTGTATTGCGAAGGCAAACCAGTCATCTTTAGGATGCCATCGCAGGCCCAAGGTCGAATGGCTCTCTCCGTCCCATGAATGCGGTCCTTGTTGCAGCCGATGCTCTTGAGGGACTCCTGCAAGGACCTTGGAGTTGTTTGAGGCCCACTTCCTCAGTGGAAATCCGCCCGCCGTGCACAGGTGGCGTAGCTCTGTCTGGAGGTTGATGGCATCGTCGAGGTCGTCTGCGCCGGTGACCACGTCGTCGACGTAGCAGTCTCGCCGAAGTGCTGCGGCCCCTAGAGGAAATTGCGTCCCCTCGTCTGCACAGAGTTGTCGCAGCGTCCGTATGGCCAGGAACGGTGCACAAGCCATGCCGTAGGTCACTGTCCGCAGCTCGTATTCTTGGATTTCGTCCGTCTTGTTGTGACGCCACAGGATTGTTTGAAGACGGCAATCCTCAGGATGTACGAGGATTTGGCGGTACATTTTTTCTACGTCGGTGACAAATACGTACCGGTGCCAACGCCATCGCAGCAACACGTCGTTGAGCGCTGGTAGAAGATTCGCCCCTGTCAGCAGATGAGAGTTCAACGAAGTACCGGCCCGTGTGCGTTGAGAGCCGTTGAAGACGACTCGGAGTTTTGTCGTCGTGCTCGACTCCTTCAGGACCCCGTGATGCGGTAAGTAACATCTGCGATCATCCGCTGTCGTTGCAATGTTGACTCTCTTCATGTGTTGTAGGTCTTCGAACTCCTGCATGAAGTTACGATAGAGGTCGCCAAATCGAGGATCTCGGCTGCCTTTGACCTCCATGGCTCTCAGGAGGCGCTCCGCTGGTCGGCGAGTCTCGTGAAGATTCGTCGGCGGTGACGAAAGTGGCAGCCTCACCATGTACCTCCCTGTGGACGTGCGTGTGACGGTGCGCACATATAATTCCTCGCACGTAGCTTCCTCGGGAGTAAGTGGGGCCCGAGTTATTGGCTCGTTCTCCTGCTCCCAAAAGCGCCGAACGAGGTCGGCGAGGTCGTGATCGGCGGTGCACCGGAATGTGCGGCGATGTCCGTTGATTGTTGTTGCGTCGTAGCCGCCGGACAGGATCCATCCCAGGCTGGTCTGCTGGGCGATCGGCATCCTTGAGTCACCCTTGCGGAGACCTTCCTCGAGGATCAAAGAGTAGACCTCGGCTCCCAGCAGTAGCTCAGCTGGGTCGTCGTCCAGGAAGCGAGGATCGGCCAGCTGGAGTCCGTTGAGATGAGGCCAGCTGCGTTCTTCTCGCGAGACTGAGCCTTGCTGCAATGAAATGCGTGGCAGCACAAAAGCCACCACCCGGAGCTCGGCGTTGGTCACGTCTGACGTGACGTGCAGCGTGACCTTGCCACGAGCTGATCCTGAGCGGGTCCCTCCGATGCCGAAGATCGAGAGATCCGTCGAGACTCGAGGCAGGCGGAGACGTTGCGCCAAGGCCTCAGAAATGATCGACACCTCAGAGCATTGGTCGATCAAGGCGCGTACGACGTGTGGTGAGCCATACCGATCGGCGATGTTAAGTCGAGCTGTAGCAAGAAGAACAGCCTTATGATCTCGATCTTGAAGAGTCGTGGTCAGTGTAGTGGCGCGTGTGGTGACCTCGGCTGCCGGTGAAGACGTGGTCGCTTCGTGCAACGTAGTGTGGTGTCGTGCGTCGCACGTAAGGCAATTCTTCTTTGACTGACAGCGAGATACGAGGTGGTTTCCTAAGCAGTTGTAGCAGAGCTTGTTCGTCTCTACAAATGCTTTACGCTCGTTGACGGTCTTGGCCTTGAAGTCTCGGCAGGTCATCAAGGTGTGCCTTTCACGACACAGTGTACAGTGCGGCGGCTCAGCTCCTTGCTGTTTAGTGAAGTGAGTTTTGGCAATCCGTGAAGTCTCTCCGGGCGGTTTGCTGATGCTCTTCGGTCGTGCGGCATTGAGCGTCAGGATCCGTCGGCTGATAAAATCCACGAATGCCTCGTTTTGTGCCGGCTCTGATGAATCTGACGTGGACGACTCCCATTCCAGCCGCGTGCGTGCGTCAAACAATTCGGTGACTAAGAAGTTGAAGAGGTCCATTCCGTGGGTGTTAATTGGACGTCCAATGCTCTCCTGACCATTGACGGCGGCAGTAACGGCGTTGTGAATGCGTCTCAACTCCTCTGCGGTATCCCTTCATCTTTGGCACGGCGATGAATGTGGCAAAGTTGGAGCGGATCAATTCCTTTTTATTGTTGTAATGTTTGTCCAGGATCGCCCAAGCGCGATCATAATTGTCACTGGTGACAGGTAACGACTTGATTAATTTTTCAGCCGGCCCTGTCAAGCATGAGCGGAGGTGATGAAAGCGTTCGATGTTGGAGATCGCATTGCCACTCACGACGGAGAGGAAGAGATCCCTGAACGACGGCCAATCTGCGTAGGCACCAGAGAATGGCGGTACTTTGATGCGCGGCAGTGACGACCTTGGCGCGACGTCGGCAGAAGGAGGTACGCTCGATGCACGAAAGTGTTCAGCGTAGCCGTCAAGTATGCTTCTTTGATTAACGTACAGATTCTCCGTATCAGCGTGCAGTTCTGACTTAAAATAATCGCTCTCGCTGAACTTTTCTTTTAAGGATGCTCGGATAAGATCATGCTGCGCTTCGAACTTCGTCCACAGCTGATCCAAAATTCTGGTGCGTGTGGCGATAGCACTGGTAGTGATATTGGAACTGCCCAGCTTCTTCAAGTACTCCACGGAACGTGAGATGCGGATTTGAATCTCACGCTGACAGTCGACCAGCGTGGGTACATCCATGATGGCTGCACACACAGATGCTCACTTTCTTCACTAACACGAAGAGTCACGCTCGCGAACTTGCGGTTGCCGGTGCGAGGGATCCGGCTCGAAGGACCAGAAATATGTTCGCGAACGCGCTGCGTAAGAAAGGGTCGCGCGGCACAAATGAGCCACTTTTCTGTCAAAAAAAAAGAGTTTAATTCTCTAACACAATTAATAACAAATACACGTTAACAACTTCATACAAATGTTAATTATTTTACACTGAAATCGTAATCAAAATCAAAGTGCGGAATAAGCGGCGGTCGTCAACGAAATTTTAGCGGTTTTACAAGCATGCGGTTTGCGTTATGCGGTTCACGGCGGAAAAGCGATAAGGCTGCTAAGCCGGGTGTGAGCTCGTCTTTTATAATCTTTAGGATGGAGCCCACCTTCGCGTGAAGCGCCAATGATTTTGCGGATTTCGAACGGTGCGCGAGGTGACCTGAGAACATTACGTGTAATTGGCCGCTGTCAAAATTAACGGAAGACGGCTGGCAGAAAGCATGCGCGCGCGGGCGATCGCGATAATTATTGGTGAAAAGAGGCGCCCGTGGTAAGCCGCGCATGCTCCCTGAAAATAATTATTCGGCGGAACGGTTGTGGTACCGTTAATTGTTGATGTTTTGAGGAATGTTTTTTCGAGACAGATTGATTTATGTCGCTGTGTTTTCTCCTCGAAAAACATACAAAAACGATTTGCTGTAAATATCGATTATTCTAGAATCTTATAAAATATTATTCGAACAGAATATTTTATTTTATTATACTGCTAATATTTTCTGATGCGTTTTGAACAATATGAAAGTATTTTTGAAATTGAGCAGATAATAATACTATCATTATCGGAATAGATCAGTAGTTAGATAAGATTGTATTAAAAGAGATAGATTTTATTTTTGATTATATAGATATTGTTAGTATTTATATGTATATATAAAATTTATATATTTATATATATTTGTCTACTATATGCGCACAATAAACATATATAATTTCTATAAAAGCAGGCTATCTCGAGTGGACATAAAACAGATAAAAATAATCTTGTAAGTTCCTATACAATTTTTTTTATAGCGCAAAAAACGGATTTTACGACCGATATTGCTCTTTTTCTATTTTTCTAAAATCCGCGGACACGCCCGCTTCCACACGCGGTCAAAACAAAACTACGAGTCCGATTCGGCTGAAATTTTGACAGTAGCCGTCTACGAGAATGTACTTACACGATAGTAAAAAACTCTCTTGCAATACTGGCACCATCGGGCGATGAGGCTAAGTACTTATCGGACTGCCCTCGTATATATATAATATATATATATATATATATACATATATATATATATATATATATATACATATCTACCTATCAATCTATCTATTTAGCTATTTGTCTATTGAACTGCTTTTCGTATTGCATATATATATATATATATATATATATGTGTGTGTGTATGTATGTATTGTAACCGTAATTCTTTTTATTCGGTCAGATAACTAGTTATCCAAAAAGTAGGGCCGATGTAATTGGCCGACGGCACACCTTCGGCGCGGAAAGCGGAAAATTCGCGAAGGCACAATAAATTTTCGTTTGCTTGGGCGCCAGGCGCGAGATTCACGCTACTCTAAAAATTCATAATTAGAAAAAGATATTTTGTAAATCTTGAAACATCCTGAAAGTCCGCGACGGCAATACGCGACTCGCTCAGAGCGCCAAGAGGTAGAGGGGGGAGCTCGGACGGGAGAAAGAACGGAGTTCGAGAGTGGCTATTTAGAATCACTCAAATGTAATAGTCATGGAATATATTTTAACAGTAAGGTAAACAAAAAACAAAAAAAAAATATAAAAGTTTGAGTGATAGGGTGTACAAAAAAATAATATTTTTTAGATAAGTTACGAATTGAGATCCGCGCACTTGTCGTTTGTGGCGGGCAGAGAGTTTTATGTGACGCCGAAAAACAAAGAAAGCGAAGTCGTATTTTACATTCGGAACGATACTGTACGGCGCATGTACGGCCGAGACGCGGCGCGTTGTTATGATCCCGCGCCTTTGAGACGACCCGACGCGGAGATATCAGGTGACACGCGGGACCCGAAAGTAAACTTGCCCGCATACGTGGCGAATAATTATTAACGCACGAGACTTAATAAGGTCCGTGCGAAGTAATTGATTCTAGTAATCTTGGCAATACGAAACCTTCCATAAACTATAGTAGATCCTGCGCGAGTTCCCCTGAGATTTATCACGCTATCTTTTGCACAATTTCACAAAAGATAGAAAGGATACTCGAATAATCGTATGCGCGAGAAAGAATACGCTATATATCTCATACGCGACTATAGACATGATTACATTCTAAAATTTATAAACTCTAACAGACGAGAGACAGCACAATAACTACGGGACGAGACTTCATTTCTAACATTGGTATAATGAAATCGCGGCGATTGTTGGCGTATCCGCGGGAGAGAGAGCCTCTCTTAATATGCGCGCGGGAGAGAACACGCGGTCGGTCGGGCGCCGGGACAAAGTTCTACGCGTAATACCTTTAAAGGTTTTTGTAACCTCTTGAAAAGACTAATGCGACTTGGCAACCGGCCACGGACACGACACGCGTCTCTCCCGAACAATTACTCGAAAATTAGCGACTTTACAATCAGGGGTCCGTTCGTCTCACCGGTATCTGCGTGTGCGCCGCTGCTTCGGCATCCGAGATCGGGAACCTCTGCACTCTGCCACGTTCCGCCCGACAGTGACAAGCGAGAGGCCCGCCGGAATCACGCCAATAATAAATTGGGCATTTTCCACTCGTGGCGCTCCTTATCCTGGCAGGGCCGCCGGGCGTTTCGCGGGGCCCCGCTCGATGATAATTTCTTTTGCCGTTCCTCTGTTCTTCCGCCTCGAGTTCCGCTGTTCCTTTACATATTTCTCGTCGGGAAGAAGCCTACAAGCGCGCTTCTTTGCTGTTCCTCCAAAAATCCAGATCGATTAATTGATCGATTACGAATTTTTATAGCAGGATAGGTTGTGACCGAACAAACCCTACACGCCCCGTTTTTTTAATGGAAACGTTACGCATGCAAGGCTTACCCAGCCAGCAGGCCGCAGTGCTTTCGCCTTTGATCCGGTCGCCACGTACTTTGACCTAGATAAGCACGAAGGTAGGTATGTTGATGGAATCAGGTAGCCTGTTATCCCAGGTAAGTATCTCCCCCGGTTGCTCCTTCGTTCCTAATGATCCTCCTCGTCCCGGTTTAATGCCTCTCTTTTCTGTTTCAGGTCGCCTCACGATGTTACTGGATCGCCTGGATCCTCGTGGATGAAACTTTAAGGAAGCTGGGTTGCTGACAGGTAGGTATCACGAATAAATTACAGCATTTGTGTGAACACTTCAATGCTTTGTTTATTATAACATTATCCCTTTATATCCAGGATATATATACATTTCACTTATCACTATACGGCGTTGTACACGTGTTATTCGACTTCGCGTCGCGTTACGCGGCCGTTTGACTCGTACGATTTTATTTTGTCCGAATGCGTGATATGCCCAAAGACAATTATCCGCGGAGAACTACTTATACACGTCGCCTTCAGTTCCAGGTTTTTATCGACGTAGTCCCGCGCTATCAGTTAATCGATTGAGTCTGTTATGCACTCGCGTTACAATTACGAGGTATTACTGGTGTATACGCGATCTACTAAAAACCGGATTCGAGTTTACTCGAGACTCACTATCAGCTTTTCGATCGACGTAATTATCCGGGCCGTTTTATGAGAACTAATTTCGATTCGCGTAGCCTCACGGTGCTGATACGTTCGAGTGAGTCTCGAGTAATCTCGACGCCCGCCTTTATACTGTGTATCCCTACTACGGGTACTTTGGCCAATCGCATGCCGGTGCTTGATTTGGCCAATCGCAGCGCCGGGTTTTGTTGGTCACTCTCCATGGTCCGCGCTCGCGCATTGCATGGGCCCTTCCATCTGGTCCGCGCCTCGGATTTACACCGGTCTCTCTCCATGGTCCGCGCTTCGGACTCTACCCCTTATCTCGTTACGAGTCAAACAATCATGTACTTAAATATATTTTAACCTAGGTTATACGTAATTGTATCATATTGCAATAATTAAATTATTTTTGAGGTTTTTATGTTTATTTGTTGTTTTTGTTTTATATCTTATAATTATTTATTAATCTATTTTAAATTAAGTTACATTAACTTCAATTAAATCAAATTATTCTATGTAGGATTAGAATTAAAATAAAATATAATAACCTTGTTTTGGTTTTATCAATCATGTGACTTAATTGGTTAAACTCGTTTACATCACTATATATTGTAAAACATAATAAATAGTATTATTAAAATTAACGTAAAATACATGAAGTTGTTTTGCTTATTTTATAATTAAATAAATTATGCTGAAGTATAATTTCAATAGATATAAACTAAACAAATTTTGTTCACATACATTGCATGATATTATCCATTAATTAGGATCGTAATCAAATACAACTATAATCAATAAATCAAAACAACTTTAATCGCATACTTTGTTTATCTTAATCATATTTGTAAATCACTTAATATGCGTATTTGTCAAATCAAATAAAATCTCTTTGTGTTTATAATCTTATCATTTTTCTCGTGTAATTCAATTATAAGTATAAATTATTTTAATCGTTTGCGCCTTTTGTAAAATAAAATCCTTATCGCGTTTCTCGCGTAATTCAATTATAAGTATGAATTATTTTAATCGTTTGCGCTTTTTGTAAACTAAACTTCTTATTGCGTTTTTCGCGTATTTCAATTATACATATAACTTAAATTTATCTCTTTGCACGTTAAATTAAAATGAATAAATAATCAACATAAAGTTATCACCAGATAAATCCTCGTTGCGTTTATTGCGCTATCTCATTATAAACTTTTCGTTTGCGCTTTTAATATATAACTCAATATCATCACTTTTGTTGCGTAACTTAAAACCTTAAAATTTAAACGCCACGATAAATGTTTTTGTTTTTGTACGAATCGATGTAATCTTTCACCAGAATTGTATTTCAATTTCTACCTTGGTTGATTTATTCGTACTTTTGTTCGTCTGCTCGGTGTCTGCCTTGTGCTGCTATTTCGACGGCTGTCCAGCTGTTTTCGTTATGGCTGTCTTCCTTAGGCAACATTGGCGTGTCTGCGACTTGGGAAGAGGGCCCGGCCAACGGGACCTCAACCGTCGGTCGCATACCCCCTTCTTCAGGACGAGCGAAACCTTCAGGTTCCGATTGGTCTGAACTATTATTCACGTCTTCGTTGTCTTGTGTTTTGCTGTCTTTGTTGCCTCCCCATATGCCTTTTAAGCCTTTCTGTCTGTGTCCTCTTCTTTTTTGGCTTACAAAACGGCATACTGCATCGTCTTCTTTGTCTGATGGTTCTTCTTGGTATGATACGTCTTTTCTTGTCCGCCTTGATCTTTCTCGCGAAAATTGGACGTTTTCAACCGATCGTAGGATTTCTCTTACCTCTCTGGGTATTATATTTACTGTTTCGATATTTTTGATTCTCGGTTTTTGTTTTTTGGGTGTGTCTTTTCGAGGTTCGTCTTCATTCGTCCATTCACGTTTGTGTTCGTTTCGTTTGTGTTGTTCGCGAATTTTATTTGTATTTTCGTTTTTCTTTTTATTTTCTTTGTTCTCCTCGCTTTTTGGACTTGAACTAGTGAATCGTCCGCTTGTATCTCTGTTTCTATAGTCACGTTTTCTTTGTTCTTCTGTAATTCCTTGTTTGTCCTTTACTCTGATGGTTTTCGCTTCGTTGTCTTCTGTTACTTCCGATATTGGTGAGTATTCGCGTGATGTGCCGGGTGCATATATATCACGTCGTTGTTGTCTCGTGACTTCTTCTCTATTGAGAAATTGTTCATCGTTTGGGTTTGTTCTTAAGCATTTAATAATTTTTGTAGGCCAAATCGCACAACATTTACTTTCCATTCGATCTCCTTGAATGTCTCGAGTTATTCGGATTTCTTTATTCCGCAAATGTTCTATTGGTTTGTTGACTTGTAGCGAAGTTGTGGTGGTTACCTTTATTTCCGTTTGATCATTTTCATCGATTAAAATGAATCTGTCTGTATATGCGAATGCGTTCACCGTATTCTCTTCAAATTTATGTTGGATGTTGTTCAATAGTTCTTCACCGTCACTGTCGCTGATTTCTGGTGCGTCTTCTAAAATCCGAATGTAATTTTCGTATTGTTTAATGCGTTCTTGTTTTCTATTAATACTGCGAAAAGCACGAGTTTTTGTTTTCATTAATTCACCTACTCGGTAGCGTAGTTCGCGTTCGCGTTGGTCTAGTTCGCGTAATGTTCCTTCCATTTTGGCGAGGTCCGCTGTTGCTTGCTCGAATGATACTGCGTCAGACTCGTCTGCCGGTTCACGTTTTATCGTGTTCTCCCCACTCTCGGTTTTTACCGCGACGCTCACGTCGTCGTTGGGGCAGGTGTGCGGTGTTGCCGCGTCCTTCGGTTCTTGTTTGATCGTGTTTGTTGTTGTCGGTGTCCTTTGATCTATGCCGAATTCATTGTTCGCGCGTAATAACACGTGTAGCTCTGTTATTGCTTCGACTTTCTCACTTATATTTTCGTATTTTAGTAAATCGGGTGATCCGTTTCTCTGGTATCCGTCTGTATATTTTACTAATTTATTTTTTCTTTCTTCTAGGTTCGTCAGCTTTGATCTCCTCTTCGCGTGATGTCCATATGGTAAGTATTTTTTTGTTTTTTCTTTTTTATTTACAGGGTTGCGTTTTACTGAATAACTTATTTGTAGGGTGTTATTCTTCTCGTGTTGTTTGCTGTTTTGTTGTGTGACCTGGTTATTTTTGGTCACGCCCCCTTCTATTTTTGATTTATTCTTCGTGTGATATTCTTCGGATTTTTCAGTGACTTTTTGATGATCGGTCACGTTCCCTTCTAAACTTGGATTTCTTGCGATTTCTTTCAGTCTAGCGGTTGGTATAACTGAAATTACGTTAATTTGAATTTCTTCGTCTTCTTCTTCCTCTGGAATGGTTTTCAATAATGCTTCTCGATGTGGTCTTAATTGTCTTGTGTTGTAGACTCCTATTGTTTGTCCCTCGAGTGTCCCGATGAGATACGCGTTTTTTCGTATTATCTCCTTGATTTTGTACGGTCCCTGGTATACGAGGTGTATCTTCCTTGTTGTTTTTCTATTCGCATCCGATCTTCTGTGCAGTTTTACCCAGACTTTGTCTCCTTGTACAAATTCTTTCGCCGCTTCATGTTTGTCGGTTTGCTTTTTTCTATCCTGGGCTTTTTTCCGAAGATATTCCCTGACTTTTTGGATTTGTTGTTGTCTGTTGATTTGTTGATTGGATTCTGGTAGAATTCTTTGATCTATTTGTAATTCGGTTTGTATATCTGGATATAATTCGTTTGGTGACTCGCCTGTGCTAAAATGTTGTGTGGCGTTGATCGTGTTCCGGAATCTCTCTATTATTTCGTCCCACCTTGTGTGTTTGTCGTGGTAGTATGTTCGAATTACTCTACCAAGTTCTCTCATTACTCGCTCCACTGGGTTAGACTGTGGGTTGTACGGTGATGTTTTCCGTACTTCACAGCCTTTTTCTTCTCCGTAACGCTTCCATTTATCGGTTATAAATTGCCCGCCGTTATCAGTTAATATGACTTCCGGTATTTTCATTGTCTCGAAATATTTTTCGTTTAATGTACGTGTTATTGTTTCGATGTTTTGATTTGTTACTGGATAACAATTTACCAATTTCGAAAACTGATCCATGGTTACTATAATATATCTGTTTCCGTTTCTAGTTCTAGGTAACGGTCCGAACATGTCTAATGATATAATTTTATCGCAACCTTCCGGTAATTCATAATATTCGGGTCCTCGTGTTGGTCGAGTATAATATTTACTTGCGATACAGTCATGACATGACGCTGCTACGTCTCGCGCTATTCTATCGATATTTTTAATTTCGAAATATTTTTTCGCGAATCCTATAACTTTATCAGTTCCGAAGTGTAACAGGAATTTGTGTATTGAATCTAAAAGGTCCCAAGCGATTTCTTTCGGTACTACGATTCTTTCATTTTCGTTATTACCTTTTCTAATTAGTTCATCTCTAATTTTATATCCTTTTTCGTTTTGTGCGACTTTATTTTGTAATTCCGCATTATTGTCTTGCGCATTTTTGATCATATTGGTCCATTTTTCGGAATTGTGTTCTATTTCTGTTTCGCGTATTGGACATATTTGGAATTCAATTTCTCGCGTATTTCGGTTAGCGTTATCTGCAAATTGTCTTGATAGCGTGTCTGCCATTATATTCTCTTTTCCTGGAATATGATTTATTTCTAAGTCAAATTCCATGAGAAATGACATCCAACGTGCTATTCTTTCGCTTGCTGTCGCGCATGATCCTACGAATTGTATTGCCCTGTGATCCGTATTTACTTTTATTTTTCTTCCCATGAGCATTACATGCCATTTTTTAAGGGCAAACACTAATGCTAAGCATTCTAATTCGGTGATCGTATAATTACGTTCGGCTGCTTTAAGACTTCGGCTTGCGTACGCTATTGTGTATTTCGCGTTGGTGTTTTTATGGTCGTATTGGTATAATCTAGCTCCTAATCCTGTTTTTGACGCGTCTACGTCAATCCCGAATCCTAGCTTTTCGTTTACAATATATAACGTAGGTGCTTCGTCAAACGCTGTTTTTATTTCTTTAAATGCTCGTTGTTCGTTTTCCCCCCACGAAAATTTTACGTCTTTTTTTAGCATATTTTCGAGTGGTTTGGTAAGTCTTGCGAGATTTTTAATAAATCTTCGATCCCAATTTACGAGCCCTAGGAATGCTTGTATTCCCTTTTTGTTTTTGGGTTGCGGAAAGTTTTTAACCGATAGTCGCGTTTCGTTATTTATGCTTGCGTTAACTTCGTCAAAGGTATGTCCCAAGAATTTTATTTCATTGCGCATAAATTCGCATTTTTCTTTGTTGATCGTGAATCCTACTTTTTCGAGTTTATTTAGTACGTTGTCTATATGCCGCAAGTGTTCTTCTTCTGTATTTGACGCGATTAAAATATCGTCCAAGTATACGATCATATAATCTGCCGCGTCGTCATTCAGAGCTTTATTCATTGCGCGAGTAAATGATGCTCCCGCTGTTTTTAAACCGAACGGCATTCTTTTAAATACGTACGTTTGGTTCTGAAATAGGAATCCCGTGAATTTACGGCTCTCGCGCTCTAATGGGACTTGCCAAAACGCTTGTGTAATGTCTAATGTCGAGAAAAACTTTCGGTTTCCTATTCTGTTAAAAACTTGATCGATTGTAGGTGGTTGTGTGTAATCACCGATCATTTTTTTGTTTAATTCTCTCGCGTCTAGGCACAATCTAATGTCGCCGGATTTTTTTACGACTGTTACGAGGGGACTGACGTATTGCGTGGCCGCTTTAGCTACTATACCTTGTTTTTCCCACTCGTCTATTAACTGTTTGACTTTGTCGCGATGTATTTCCGGTATCGGGTATGTTTTACGCTTAAATGGTTTATCATCGGAGAGCTCGATTCGATGTTTATAGTGGTTGACTTTACCTATGCCTTCCCTAAATACTTTTTTATGTTTTTCTAGTATTGTCTCGAGATCTACGCCCCCTTCTAAACCTGACTTTCCGATTGCGTTAATGGTTTGTGTTTTCGCAGTCAATTTTGTTTGGTCTGTTCTACATTTGTTAAATTTTACTTTAAATTTATTTTCCGACCATTTTATTAACGCTTCGTATTTCTTTAATATATCACGGCCTATTACCATCGGGTACGATAATCTTTCGACCGCGAAGAATTCTCCTATTAATACTTGCGTCATAATTTCGATCGATATTTGAATTCTGCACGCAATAGTTGTTTCCTGTTCTCCGAACGCGCCTCGTAATTTACATTTACGAATTGGGATTTTATCCATTGGTACCTTTGCTTTTGTTAATCTCGCGAGTGTTTCGCGCGTGATTACCGAAACTTCCGCGCCGGTGTCTATTAGCGTGTCTAGTATGATTTTTCCGATTTTAACTGGTACTATCGGACAATCTTGTTTATTAATTGTCGATTCGGTCTCGTTAGTTGTTTCGTCTAGGTCATTTAATATTTCTTTTGTACGCATAATTGTTATTTGTTTAATTTCCTCTTCGGATTCGTTTTCCGATTCGGTTTCTGTTTCGATCGCGTCGATTGTTTTTTCATTTTCATCCTCGGATTCGTTTTCAGATTCAGTTTCTGTTTCGAACGCGTCTATGGTATTTTTCGTTTTTGATTTGTTTTTAACCCCGTTGTTTTTCACGTTAATCGCGTTGACGCTCTTTTTTCCGGTTTTTATCGCGTTTTTAGTATTCTTTCCGATTCCGCTTGACCCGGGTTTTGCGTTCGCGTATTTTTTACTCGCTGATTTATCGCGGTATTCTTCATCGTCCTCGCTTTCGTCTTGTTTAAACGAGTTTTTACGACTTTCTTCGAGGTTGTCGTGCCACGGAAGTGCTTTTAGCTTATTGGAATTTACATCTTTTCGGATTTTATTTGTATTCCAATTTGTATTTTTCGCGTACTTATGGGTTTTATATGTTCCCTTAGTTGTGTTACTTTTCGTCACGGTTTTTTCTTTGGTTTTTGTTTCGGCGTATAATTCGCGTTCATCGTGAATCTCTTCTAACAGGAATGTAAAATCTGCTACCGTTTTTACGTTTGTCATCCTAACTTCTTTCGCAGTATCTCTTTCAAATGTCTTCTGAGACATCTAATTATTTCGACATCGTTCATCGGTGGTTCTAACATTTTTGCTCTACGGGCTAAGTCTAACGCGTAATCGGACATCCTGAGATTTTTATTAGGTTTATACTTGCCTGTGTATAACCTTTCTCGGAATTTCGCCTGTTGCGTATCGCCCCAATAACATTTTATAAATTCGGTTCGCGCTTCTTCTATGCTATCGAAATCGTGTATTTCATACCATGCCGATGCTTGATCTCGCATGCATTTACCGAAAAAGTATAACTGATCCTCCGCGTCTATTCTTTCATATTTCGCGATATTATCGAATTTCTTTAAAAAACGCATTGGATTTATGTCATCGGTTTTTCCCGTGAATTTTAATTCGTCAAATGGGCTTTTAAGCCATCCACCTCGGGGTAATCTTAATCCTTGTAGGACGTTTAATTGGTTTTCATTCTGTCTTGCCGCTGGCGTATTATCAGACTCATCGTCTGAACTTACTCGCGATGTTTTTCTTTTTATCGATCGCGTTTCGCGTGTTTCGCGGTATGGAATGTATATTTCGTCGCTTTCATCTGATTCCGACGTTTCTTTATTTTCTGTTTGTTTAATTTTAAGTTCGCGTATTGTATGGAGTAATTGATCGAATTTTTGTTCTAGTTTGTTAATTCTAGATTCGTCTGTACTCGTCGCGTTGTCTTGGTCGCTTTGTGTTGTTTCGGATTTTTTATTCTCGGTGTTGCTACGTATCGTGCCCGATCTAAGTGTCGTTATCGGTGAGTGTGTCACCTTTCCGACGTTGCTGCCTTTGTTTCCGTTATTCATTTTGAATCGCGTTTTTCGTCTAAGCTAGTACTAGTTTACCGCTTTATTAGTCCGTTTGGATCTTTTTCCTCCGTTTTTCGGGTATGCCGTTTTTCACTCGTATAGTGCTTACTTTATATTGTCACCGCACACTGCTACTTATTTTCGCTTTTGTCGGCTTGTAATTTCAGGGCTTGAGTTACTTGACTTATCAATCTACGGGTCTAACGTATTTTTCATCGCGGTTTAAGTTTTCGCTTTTGTTTGGTCGACTACTTGCGATATTTTTATTTTTATTTAATCCTATGGATCAGTCTTCGGATTGGCTAGCTTTTGCTATCCGAATTTTGTACTAAAACTTTAAATTATTTGTAAGTCACGATTGTTATCGCGTTTTCTTACTATTGATGATTTTATTTTATTCCTATTTCGTCCGTATATCACGGTTGTTACATGTAACGCTTGTCACCTTTTGCTGCTTATGGTGTCGCGTTATTCTATTTCTAATTTACTGTTCGTTCTTACGTAACGACAGTTTTTACGGTCGCCATTGTATTTGTTTAAGCCAACGGTGCCGTTTTTGTAAATATTTGAGTTTTTGAAATTATGTTATACCGTGTATGGATTCTTTGCCAGAAATTATTGAGGTCCGTATGTCACGGTCGCCATTGGGTTGTCAAACTAACCGGCTATATGAGTCTCACGGCTACATGTGACTTTCGCCTAACGAGACACCACGTCAGCTTGAAGGCCCCGTATCGACAATACTAACACCGCCATTTTACTGTGACCGAACAAACCCTACACGCCCCGTTTTTTTAATGGAAACGTTACGCATGCAAGGCTTACCCAGCCAGCAGGCCGCAGTGCTTTCGCCTTTGATCCGGTCGCCACGTACTTTGACCTAGATAAGCACGAAGGTAGGTATGTTGATGGAATCAGGTAGCCTGTTATCCCAGGTAAGTATCTCCCCCGGTTGCTCCTTCGTTCCTAATGATCCTCCTCGTCCCGGTTTAATGCCTCTCTTTTCTGTTTCAGGTCGCCTCACGATGTTACTGGATCGCCTGGATCCTCGTGGATGAAACTTTAAGGAAGCTGGGTTGCTGACAGGTAGGTATCACGAATAAATTACAGCATTTGTGTGAACACTTCAATGCTTTGTTTATTATAACATTATCCCTTTATATCCAGGATATATATACATTTCACTTATCACTATACGGCGTTGTACACGTGTTATTCGACTTCGCGTCGCGTTACGCGGCCGTTTGACTCGTACGATTTTATTTTGTCCGAATGCGTGATATGCCCAAAGACAATTATCCGCGGAGAACTACTTATACACGTCGCCTTCAGTTCCAGGTTTTTATCGACGTAGTCCCGCGCTATCAGTTAATCGATTGAGTCTGTTATGCACTCGCGTTACAATTACGAGGTATTACTGGTGTATACGCGATCTACTAAAAACCGGATTCGAGTTTACTCGAGACTCACTATCAGCTTTTCGATCGACGTAATTATCCGGGCCGTTTTATGAGAACTAATTTCGATTCGCGTAGCCTCACGGTGCTGATACGTTCGAGTGAGTCTCGAGTAATCTCGACGCCCGCCTTTATACTGTGTATCCCTACTACGGGTACTTTGGCCAATCGCATGCCGGTGCTTGATTTGGCCAATCGCAGCGCCGGGTTTTGTTGGTCACTCTCCATGGTCCGCGCTCGCGCATTGCATGGGCCCTTCCATCTGGTCCGCGCCTCGGATTTACACCGGTCTCTCTCCATGGTCCGCGCTTCGGACTCTACCCCTTATCTCGTTACGAGTCAAACAATCATGTACTTAAATATATTTTAACCTAGGTTATACGTAATTGTATCATATTGCAATAATTAAATTATTTTTGAGGTTTTTATGTTTATTTGTTGTTTTTGTTTTATATCTTATAATTATTTATTAATCTATTTTAAATTAAGTTACATTAACTTCAATTAAATCAAATTATTCTATGTAGGATTAGAATTAAAATAAAATATAATAACCTTGTTTTGGTTTTATCAATCATGTGACTTAATTGGTTAAACTCGTTTACATCACTATATATTGTAAAACATAATAAATAGTATTATTAAAATTAACGTAAAATACATGAAGTTGTTTTGCTTATTTTATAATTAAATAAATTATGCTGAAGTATAATTTCAATAGATATAAACTAAACAAATTTTGTTCACATACATTGCATGATATTATCCATTAATTAGGATCGTAATCAAATACAACTATAATCAATAAATCAAAACAACTTTAATCGCATACTTTGTTTATCTTAATCATATTTGTAAATCACTTAATATGCGTATTTGTCAAATCAAATAAAATCTCTTTGTGTTTATAATCTTATCATTTTTCTCGTGTAATTCAATTATAAGTATAAATTATTTTAATCGTTTGCGCCTTTTGTAAAATAAAATCCTTATCGCGTTTCTCGCGTAATTCAATTATAAGTATGAACTATTTTAATCGTTTGCGCTTTTTGTAAACTAAACTTCTTATTGCGTTTTTCGCGTAATTCAATTATACATATAACTTAAATTTATCTCTTTGCACGTTAAATTAAAATGAATAAATAATCAACATAAAGTTATCACCAGATAAATCCTCGTTGCGTTTATTGCGCTATCTCATTATAAACTTTTCGTTTGCGCTTTTAATATATAACTCAATATCATCACTTTTGTTGCGTAACTTAAAACCTTAAAATTTAAACGCCACGATAAATGTTTTTGTTTTTGTACGAATCGATGTAATCTTTCACCAGAATTGTATTTCAATTTCTACCTTGGTTGATTTATTCGTACTTTTGTTCGTCTGCTCGGTGTCTGCCTTGTGCTGCTATTTCGACGGCTGTCCAGCTGTTTTCGTTATGGCTGTCTTCCTTAGGCAACATTGGCGTGTCTGCGACTTGGGAAGAGGGCCCGGCCAACGGGACCTCAACCGTCGGTCGCAAGGTCGAGGCTCGAGGCAGTGTATCTCCCGCGACTTTCGTGTCCGGGGTTCTCTCGCGCCTCGCGAGAGAGTGGCCATCTCCGTGTTTCGCCGGAATCTCTGCGGAAGAGGGAGTATTTAATGGCGGTATCCAGGTTCTTAAAGTGAGGAGGAATTAAGAAAATTGATGTGTGAGAATAATATTTACCGGGCGTGATCCGGACGTGGTGGCCCCTACTCGGTCCGAAATCGTCCTCTTTGTCCTCTCCGTCCTCTCACTCTCTCTCTCTCTCTTTCGGTTTCTCCGGTTGAGACACGCGTAACCCTAAGCAAAATCGCTCGCCGAAAACGCAAAAAAATCGCTTAAACAAAAAATATGAATAAAAATAATACGTAAGACGGATGCGCGGGGCGCATTGTCCTACGCGGAAGAAAACGCAAAAATTATTTTTCGGGTGCTCTCTCTCTTTCAAGGGTTGGCGAGAGAGCAAAGGTTCCCGAATTTCCCGCCTTCCCGGCCGGGCCTTCGGCTCTTGTGACGAACAAAAAAAAGTCACGTCACAGTATGTGTGTATGTAAGTGTATGTATGCTATATAGAAAATGTTTATAAATAAACTAACCTGTACTTCCAGCCTTTCTTGAAGGAAACTCTACGTTTCGAAAAAGGCAAATGTTTGGCGTCATATTCCCGTCCCATTGTATGCACAACACACAAACTCAAACTAACACACTAAAAAAACTAAATATATATTATATGTCAGACTTCACAACGATATGTTGTATACGCTGCTTCGTTGTTACGCGTACGAACGTGTATAGCACCGCACCGACGTGACGTGAGTGAGGAGTCGCACAGTAGATCATATCAACGTATAATACGCGCGGATTACTGTGGTACATACATACTACTGATACCGCGCGAATACGAAAAATCTGACGCGCATTTTTACGTACATAATAAATCGGAATATTTGATAAAAATATATATATATATATATATTGTTACGTCCGCGACCACCCTTCGAATTATCTCAAAGAAATGTCGCGCGCACTCAAACTCTCACACGCCGGAAATGAATACACTCGCGTAGTAAAGCAATAAACTTTAATATTAGAAGCCAATAAACCGTAACGATACAATATAATATTACGTGCATTGATCTTAATGCAAATATATCCGCCGATCAGCTGTCAGAGGATACGTCCTCACCGCACGACAGCTAGACCAGTACAAAACGCATCGATCGACATAAACAGCTTCTTAGCGACGATAGAAGATCCTGATAGAAGACCCTGATAGAAGACCCTGATAGAAGATCCTAATAGAAAATCCTGACGATTGTATAATACAGGGACGTATCGTCAAACGGGCGGGACACGGACATAACACTTGCCCCCTCCTCTTCAAAATTGTCGTCCCGACAATTAATTCAATAGGACAGATCCAGAACAATTCCTTATAGGAACCTCGCCGAATTACAATCCCCGATGTGACTCCATGTTCTCCCCGAACTGCTGTTCCAGGTACAACGAACTGCACACCATCTTGGGTCCAATCGACTTCACTGATTCCAGGAATTTTCCTCAAAGTCCCAAAAATTCTTCAGGCAAGAGAGGGGTAACATTCCGTGGACTCAACGCCCTTTTAAAGGACTCCTCAAGCCTCTGCCTCGGCATTTGCCCAAAGCCCCCGGGAAAAACCACGGATCAAAATAACCACGGGGTGAGGCAGTCTTCATCCCTTTTGTGAGATAGTCTTCATCCATTTTATCTCTCTCATCTTCATCAGGTCCTTTTTCTTTTTGTTGCCGAATAAGATTTTCCTGAAAAACAAATCTTACGGCAAAAAAATTGAAGAATACACAATTTTATTAAAAGTACAAGTAACCTATCGTGGGTTCCGATTCTAATGCAAGTTTTAACTATAAAAAGGAGCTAATCTATCCGAATGCACAATTTTACATTTGTGCTTATTTGACCTTATGATTCCAAAAACCACATCGCTAAGCTTTTTGATTATTTTATAAGGCCCCTCCCAATTACTTTGTAATTTAGGAGATTTGCCTTTTACTCTATGAGGATTATAAAACCATACTTCTTGACCAATATTAAAATTAATCTTCCTAGCTCTACGATCATGTCGTATTTTAGAACGAAGAGATTGAAGATTCAAACGCTGACTAGCACTTCTGTGAATATTGTCCAACTTTTCCCTCAATCTGTGTACATATTCTTCGGAAGAATTATTTTTTTTATCTACTGGAGGACTCCCTCGTAATAAATCTAAAGGTAGTCTTAAGTCTCGTGCGAAATACAATTCAGCAGGGGAAGCACCCGTAGCTTCATGTTTCGAAGAACGATATGCCAACAAGTACATATGAATCCAGTCATCCCAATCCTTCTGATCTTCTGAAACAAATTTAGCCAAGTAATTAAGAATTGTTTGGTGATGACGTTCTACCTGCCCATCTGACTGAGGATGTAGAGCAGTAGTCTTTGTCTTCCTAATCCCTAAAAGATGTGTTACTTCTTGAAAAATTTTAGATTCAAAATTTTTACTTTGATCGGTATGCACTTCCAACGGAACTCCATGTCGAGAAACAAATTGTTTCACGAAAACATCAGCTACCGTTTTTACTTTAATAATTTTTAAAGCAAATGCCTCTATCCACTTGGTAAAACAATCAATAATTACTAACAAATATCGATTTCCAGCTGTGGTAGTCGGAAGAGGGCCAAGTATATCCATTTGTACCCTCTCAAATGGAAATCCAGCATCAAATACTTGAAGAGGTGACTTCCCTTTTCCTGATGGACCTCTCCTTACTACACAAACCTTACAGGAACGGCACCAATCCTCCACATCATTCTTACATGTAGCCCAATAAAAACGCTTTCGGATCTTCTCTAACGTCTTATTTACACCAAAATGGCCACCAGACGCAGAATCATGAGCCTCCTCCAAAACTTGATTGATGAAGTTCTTAGGAACAATAATCTGGAAAATTTCTGATTTAAGGTTAGGGGATTCCCATCTTTTATATAAAATTCCATCTCTAATAACCAAAGCATCCCAGTAGGACCAATAAACTTTCGCAGAAATATCTCTATTAATTTCTTGTAAATCAGGACGTCTATTAATTTCTTTCCCTTGAAGGAACATTAAAATAATAGGATCTTCTAATTGTTTATTCCGCCATTTCTCTGAACTATTTTCTCCAAGAATAATTCTAGCAACAGAATTTTCTTTCAATTCTACTTTGGCACAATAAACACAACCGAGTTCTGAACAAGGGCGTCTTGACAAACCATCAGCATTCTGATGCAGTCGTCCTTTTCGATGAAATATTTCGAATTTGTACTGTTGCAATCTCTCTAGCCATCGAGCTAATTGTCCTTCTAAATCTTTGAATGACAAAAGCCATCTCAAAGGAATATGATCCGTTCGAATTTGGAATTTCCTTCCATATAGATAATGATGAAAAGACTTCATTGATGCCACAATTGCTAATAATTCCCTTCGTGTAATGCAATAATTCCTTTCTGCTTTATTCAAGACTCGACTGAAATAAGCGATGACTTTTTCTGAACCATTCTGAACTTGCGATAATACCGCTCCTATCCCATGATTCGAAGCATCCGTATCCAAAATGAATTGTCCGTGTTCCTTCGGAAAAGATAAAATTGGCGAAGAAACTAATCTCTCTTTCAATTCATTGAATGCCTCTTCACAAGATGAATTCCATTCAAATTTCACTTGATTTTCTGTAAGAACGAATAACGATTTAGCTATCAAAGAGAAGCCTTTAATAAATTTTCTATAATAGGAACAAAATCCTAAAAAACTTCGAATTTGTTTCCTATTCTGAGGAACAGGCCAATTTCTGACGGCAGAAATCTTCTCAGGATCCGTCGTAATTCCATGTTCAGAGATAACATGACCAAGATATTTTACTTCTCTTCCAAAAAGCGAACACTTCTTAGGGTTCAATTTCAAATTTGCTGAGCGAAAGCGAAGAAAGACTTTCCTCAAATTTTCCATCATCCCCTCGAATGTTTCACTGAAAACAATCACATCGTCAAGATAAACTAAACAGATCTTCGATAAAACATCTTGAAGAACTTTCTCCATCAACCGTTCAAAAGTAGCGGGGGCATTGCAAAGTCCAAATGGCATGACAGTAAATTGCCACAATCCATTTCCCACAGAGAAAGCCGTCTTCTCCTTGTCTTTGGAGTCCAGCTTTACTTGCCAATACCCGCTCTTCAGATCCAGAGTAGAGAACCAAGAATTTCCTGAAAGTTGATCCAAAATATCTTCAATTCGAGGCAATGGATATGAATCTTTCACCGTGACAGAATTCAGCTTTCTATAGTCGACGCAAAATCTTAATGATCCATCTTTTTTCTTTACCATTACGACAGGAGAGACCCACGGACTTTTAGATTCTTCAATAACTCCCTGAGACTTCATTTCTTTAATGATTTTATTGACTTCCTCTCTTAAATGAATCGGAACTCTACGTGGAGCTTGTTTAATCGGCCTAGAATCCGTAACCTTAATATCGTGTTTTAAAATCCCACAGTTCCCTGCAATCAAATCCTGAGAAAATACATCCCGAAATTCTAATAAGAAATTGGCAAAAATATCTTTTTGAGAGGAATTTAAATTTTTAGAATTTTCCCCGAAAAATGTTTCAAGAAAATCAGGGACTTTCTCTTTAATAATTCGAAAACAAGAAAATTCATTTCTATTATTCTCTTCAATATTTCCAAATTGGGATTCAAAAACTTTTTCTAGATTTATTTTTTCAAGAAAATCTATCTTAAGAATGCAATCATCAGAAATGTTAGCAACAATTATAGGAATCTCTACTTCATGCTTTCCTAATTCAATCAAAACGTTAACTTTATATTTAACTTCAATTAATTCCCCTGTAGGATATTTAAGATAACAATTGTTTATTTCCAAATATTCTTTCGATTCTTTCAAAAATCTCTCAATAAGAATAGAAACATCGGAACCCGTATCTATTTTAAATCGACAAATCTTTCCGTCCAAATTTCCTTTATAATAAAAATTATTTCTAACTCTACTTATTCTAGCACATTGTAAAACATTTGGGGCTATCACGCAATTAGCCGAACCTGCCCCGCGAAGTTCGACTAAACCTTGTTTTCCGTAAATGACGGACATTCAGAACGGAAGTGCCCCTCAGCGCCGCAATGCCAACATTCCTTTTTCGCCTTCGGACCGTTCCTTTGAAAATATTTATTATTATACGACTTCTTTTTCTCGTTATGTTTCTCTTTTGTCTTTTCGTTTTTCTCTTTGTTCTCAAATTTATTAAATTTATTAAATTTATTATATTTATTATATTTGTTATATTTTTCAAAATTTTGGTTTGGGAAATTTTTATTTTTTTGAAAACTATTTTCTTGAATAACTTTTACTGCCATTGCTCTCTCTAAGGCAGATTTTAATGAAATAACGCTTTCTAATTGAAGAGTTCTCTTCAAAAAGCCGTCGGATATTGTAGTAATAAATTGTGCGCAAGCAATTTTATCTCTAACTTCGTGAGAACACTCAGGATAGGCTAATCGCGACAATCTGTCTAAATCTGCGCCAAGAGAAGCCAAATCTTCCGAACTCTTTTGTCTACGATTCGTAAATTGCGCGTAATAAGACTGAGCCGAATGCCCTTCACCGAAACGTAATTCTAATTTTGACTTTAAATCCGCGAACTCTAAATTTTCAATCTCCGAAATTCCATCCAAAACGGTCCGCGCTTTTCCTCTTAAACAAGCGGCAAAAGCCAAGGTCTTTTGAAACGAATTCCAACCATTAGCTTGCGCTATAAAATCGAACTGGGCAATAAATTCGCGCAAGGGTACACTCCCGTCAAAATTCACGGGTTTGAGCTTATATCCGAGCTCAAAATTATTGTGTAAAACATTGTTCGATTCGCTATTTCTACGTGTGGTGTTGTTCGGAATTCTATTATGTATGTGACTTAGCTGGTTATTTTCCGATGAGACGAGTCTTTCCTGTAATCGGTGCAGTTCCTCGTCTCGTTGTTGCAGCATCGTCAAAAATTGAGCCTGCTGTTGTGAGCGTTCTTCTCGCAATTCTCTAATTTGTTCCAACGCCTCTTGTAAAGCGTCCACGCGCTCGGAAGTTTCCTCGCTGTTAATCGCTCGAAGTGGAGTCGACTGTTGTTCTTCGCCGATCATTGCTCGTGACGAAGCTTGCGAACGAGTAATCCTCGGAGAATGCACCAAAGATATCGTAACCTTTTCACCGCACACACACACAAAATATTTGTCTTTTTCACTACGGCTCGTGGCTCGTGTTACGTCCGAACTATCCCGGACGAGCCCCCAAAATGTTACGTCCGCGACCACCCTTCGGATTATCTCAAAGAAATGTCGCGCGCACTCAAACTCTCACACGCCGGAAATGAATACACTCGCGTAGTAAAGCAATAAACTTTAATATTAGAATCCAATAAACCGTAACGATACAATATAATATTACGTGCATTGATCTTAATGCAAATATATCCGCCGATCAGCTGTCAGAGGATACGTCCTCACCGCACGACAGCTAGACCAGGAGAAAACGCATCGATCGACATAAACAGCTTCTTAGTGACGATAGAAGATCCTGATAGAAGACCCTGATAGAAGACCCTGATAGAAGACCTTGATAGAAGATCCTAATAGAAAATCCTGACGATCGTATAATACAGGGACATATCGTCAAACGGGCGGGACACGGACATAACAATATATATATATATATATATATATATATATATTCAGCATTGCCGACAGCACCAGGTTGATATCCCCGCACAGGGCCCAGGACTTATAATTTTGCAATTTTTTTGAATATAATAATTTATTCATGAAACTAATAAGATTATAACAAGAATATAATAAGAATATTTTTAAATTGATCAATGTATTTGTTTAATTTATCATCATCAAAGAGGAAAGAAGGAAAATTTCCGATTACGCTTATTTGTCAATCATAATTGAAAATATTCGAAACATCATATGATTTTGTTTTGTAATTGTCAATCTAATTTTTGATTGAATTTGCTCGATAAGAAAATTAGTTATATTTCACAATTTTACATTATAAATGTTGATAAAAATTCAAGTTGTGAACTTTGACTTTGGAATCGAGCAAATTCAATCAAAGATAGTATCGACAATTTATCATTTGATCGAATATCTGATTGATAAGAAATAAACATAATCGGAGATTTTTCTTTTCTTCTCCTTTGATGACGCGATAAATTGAACCAATATATTGATCAACTTAAAAAAATTATTTATATATATTCTTATTAGTTTGATGAATAATTATTTTATTCATAAAATAAATTGCAAAAATAAAATGTTGGGTTTTTTTGTGCGTGGATATATATATCATTTTTATCTTTATATATATATATATAATTTTTTGCACAATTGTAAATATAGATTTTCAAATGTGTCCACACTGCCCGTAGCACTAGAATGATATCCACGCACAAAAAACCCAAGATTTTATTTTTGCAATTTATTTTATGAATAAAATAATTATTCATCAAACTAATAAGAATATATAATAATTTTTTTAAATTGATCAATATATTGGTTCAATTTATTGCGTCATCAAAAGGGAGGGAAAGGAAAATATCCGATTATGTTTAAATTTCTTATCAATCAGATATTCGATCAAATGATAAATTGTCGATACTATCTTCGATTGAATTTGCTCGATTCCGAAGTCAAAGTTCACAACTTGAATTTTTATCAACATTTATAATGTAAAATTGTGAAATATAACTAATTTTCTTATCGAGCAAATTAAATCAAAGATTAGATTGACAATTACAAAACAAAATCATATGATTTTTCGGCAATGCTGACTATATATATCCTGGTGCTGTCGGCAGTGCGGGCACGTATCCTGGTGCTGCGGGGGTACAGGGGGGGGGGGACATTTATCGCCATCCTCGCGTCTGCTGGCAACGACGGCCATCGCATCATGCGAAAAAAGGCAGTATGTCCTACGCGGACTTGAACCTCGAGTTCGCACGGTGATAATCCCACGCTCTAAATTGGCGCCACAGGATTCTGATATCAATATGGATTTTCATGAGATATTTGAATTAAAGAGAAATGTTTTAGTAAAAATAGTATTCATCCACTTATTTCAAAAAGATAAAATAAAAAACAAAACTTTTATCTTTTTGAAATAAGTGGATGGTTTATATATTTGTTCTATGTAACGAAACGTAAAACAATTTGTAGTATTATTGGCGTTATATACGTTTTATGATATCAATATGGATTTTTATATTTGAATTAAAAAGAAATAATTTTTTAGAAAAAATTTGTCTACTTATTTCAAAAAGAATACAAAATAAAACAACTTTTATCTTTTTGAAATAAGTGGATGAATAATATTTTTTCTAAAAAATTTTTTTTAATTCAAATAGCTCATAAAACCCCATATTGATATCATAAATCGTATATAGCACCAATAATACTACAAATCATTTCACGTTTCTTTACATAGAAAAATAAAAAAACCACCCAATAAACACTGTTCTGTAACTTTTACAGATCATATACAAAACGGTTGTTCTCTGTTCTGGTAACCGTTATGTCAACTATTAAGTAACGTTTAGATGGAAATATCAGCAACATTATGCCTGTATATGATATGTAAGTAGATACATAAAATTTAAACGTAATAGATACATAAAATTTAGACATAAAATTACGTAACTATTACAGAACCTATCAAATATTATTTGTAACATTTACATAACATTTACAGAACAGATATTCTCTGTTCTGGTAACCATTATGTAATTTATAAGTAATGTTTAGGTCAAATTGTCACGTATTATATATACAGCAACATTATGTTATATATATGTAACAAAATGACGTAACAAATATTTAAACATGAAATTACAAAACTATAACAGAACAATCTTTCTTTAGTCTAATCATCGATAAATGTATATATTATAATATACATATATATATATATATATATATATATGCATCATTGATTAAAATAAAGAGACTATTCTGCTATAGTTATATAATTATTCATTTAAATTTTAAATATTTGTTACGTCATTTTGTTACATATTATATACAGGATAATGTTGCTATATAATACGTGATTTTGCCTTAAACATACATATCATATCTATATCAATAATCTTTTTAAGTTTAATAAAGAATACAATTAGATATTTAAAGTCAAGGCTCGTGTAATATTATAAAATTAAGATTTAGAAAGACAGGGCCAACTATAACGAGCATATTAAATTAGTGAGAGATGTAATGTCAACACATAATTACTTTATTTCTTAGTAAATACAATGATAATAATAAAAAATAAACGTTTCGGCTGTTACCTCAGCCTTCTTCAGTAAATATAAAAAACAATAAAAAATTCTTTTAAATAAAATTATGACATATTACGCATTAGAGTCTATTTTTTAATGAACCTTTGGTTTGATGAGTCATTAAATTTATATTGGGTTACGCTTATATCATTTATTAAAATAGATATTGTTTCTAATCGGCTAACCATTTTTTAACTGAGATGGTAAACTTTTTAATTATGTCAAAAAACATGCAAACGAGCTCACTGTTGTTAGTAGAACAAGTTGATAGTCCATTCCACGTCATCAATCCTTTTGAACATTATTAGTTGAAAATATCGTCAGAACCGCTTGATATGAGAATTGAAACAATTAGATGTTATCCAGCATCAAAAAGTTAGTCCCCATCATCAAGCATATTTCCAAGTAAGTTCATCATTGTAGTGTATTTCACCGTGTTTGTCTAAGTATAATTTTATTTTTTTGGTATATTAATTTATATTAATAAGTTATTTTTTATATGAAAGATCTTGATTATGATTATAATTGCTTACTTAAAATTGATGAGTAGTCAAGATTCCGCCAAGTCAATGTGTTCATTATACAGAGTCACAATATGATGTGTCGAATTCAAACCGTGACTCCTATTATTATTACTATTTATTTATAAGACAATTCTTCTAGAATGTCAAAATATGACTCGTCAAGCATATCGGTATCTTTTTTTAAGTTTAGACCGTTTTTTTGTTCCTTTATATGAATCATTTCAGAAACATTTCTCTTCTGAAAATTAGATTCGGAATCTAAAATTTTTATGTCTTCCCAATTAAATGAGTGTTGGTAATTAAAAATATGTTCTGAGATGACCGAGTGCTTTGACGAATCTAACTTTATATTATTTACATGTTCTTTAACTCTCGTTTTAAGTTGTCTTTTGGTTTGGCCAACATATGTCGCATCGCAATTGTGACATGAGATCTTATAAATAACATTGGAATTAGTTGAAAATTGATTTTTATCTTTATGAACCTTGATAAATCGATTGAGTTTATTAAGACAACGATAACCTATGGTCATTTCTGTTTTTTTGATAAATGATGCGATTTTGTCAGAAATGCTATTCACATAAGGAATAACAAAGAAATTCTTTTTTTCATTATCTCCAGCTATTTTAGGAACCTTAGTAATATTATTATCATTAGTCAAGATATTTAGTTAGGAGGTAATAAGATACTTAATTCTTTGATTAATAGTGAAGAAAATAAATTCTAAAGGGTAACCGTTGTTACGTAAAATAGTTATGATTGAATTTATATTCTTCTTATGAAATTCTGGATGTGAAAGAAGAAGAGCTCTATCTACTAAGTTATAAACAATGCCTTTTTTTGGCAGAAAGGATGGTTAGAGTAATCTTTTTAAGACACAATAGTTTCATCAACTTTTAGTAAATAAAAATTAATTTTAACAGCGTAAAATTATTGATTGGATGAAGTTATTAATGAGTTGTTTTTAATTGATTAAATTAAAAGAATTAATCTATATTATTAAGATATTTTTTAAAAATCGTGTATATATATATAAATATAACAATATAATATTGGTTTTTTGAACAATTCTTTATTTTTATAAATTGTTGAAAAATGAATTTTTCAACAAACATTACTATATTAACATTTATAAAACTGTTTTTTTTTTCAATTCGCAATCATAATGATAAATTATAATATAATTTAAATTATATTACAGATTTTTTTTAACAGAAAACTTTTAATATATTTATAGCTGTAAATAATAAACAGCTGCTAAATAACTGATAATAATGAACAAGCAGAAAATTGCACTTATATTTTAATACACTTCGCAACAAAATTAGGGTCACAAAATTAGAAAGAATCAAATTCAAATTCATGTATGTTTGCAAAAAATGATCGTAGAGCAGTATATCAAAAAGCATTTTCAAGTATGAGACTCCAACTTTCTAATGCTCGAATGGAGATTTCCCTACAAAGATTTACTACAAGATTTATTGCAAACGGCGCTATTCTACAATGAAAGCCTTACAAAATTGTAGAAAAAACTTTAACTTTGGCGTGCACGAGGAGAAAAATAATTTATTTTCTATCAATTTTATTAATTGTATTAAAATATAGCATTTTCCTTTTAAAATGCGTTTTTAAATATTACATTATGTGGATTGTGTTTCTCTGAGTTATGATATTTTGAAATAAATAGGCATTTTCAGGCTTATTTTCTAAAAAAAAACCCTCGTATTTGTTGTCGATATTGGTATTACCCACAGGAAGATTACAAGGTTGGACTTACACTTCGTGTGTATGTGTGCGCAAGTGTGTGTGTGTGTATGTGTGTGAGATGTATGTATGTGTGTGAGGGGAAGGGTACGTGTGGTGGTCGGAGGACATCGCCGAGCTAAGGTGGTCCACCGACCACGCAAGGAGGGAGATAAAAAGGAGGAAGAAGCACGCGCTACTGGACCCAGAAGGATTGGAGGACGCGTGGGACGCCTATAAACATAGAAGAGACGACCTACGCGCTTCCATCCAACAGGCGAAGGCGAGGGCCTGGGAGGAACTGATCTCCTCCCTAGACGACGACCCGTGGGGCCGTCCCTATAAAATAGTTCTCAATAAATTGAGAGGAGGGACGGCACCACTAACGGAGTCGTTGGACCCCCATCTCGTAAAAAATATCATAGAGGTCCTGTTCCCCCGGGCGTCGGGCACACAAAGCCCGATACAGGCCGGGGAGCAGGACTGGGACGAAACAGAGATGGGGGTCACGGGAGGGGAAATCCGGGATGCCGTCAAGAGGATCAAGAAGGGAAAAGCCCCTGGACCTGACGGCATCCACGGAAAAATCTGGGCCCTCGCCTCCAAGGAACTGGTCGAGCCCATGAGGCGCCTGTACAACGGGTGCCTCAGGGAGGGCTCCTTCCCCCGCGAGTGGAAAAGGGCATCCATAGTCCTAATCCCTAAGGAAGGAAAACCTAGGGATTCGCCCTCGGCGTACAGGCCGATATGCCTGTTGGACGAGGCGGGAAAGATTCTGGAAAGAATCATCGCTGCCCGCCTCGTCCATCACCTGTCCCGGGATGGTCCGAACCTAGACGACAGACAGTACGGCTTTCGGGCCGGGCGGTCAACCGTTGACGCAATCTTGCGTGTCCGCTCGGTCTCGGAGGCCGTCGTGAGGGAAGGCGGGGTGTTGCTGGCAGTCTCGTTAGACATTTCAAATGCCTTCAACACCCTGCCTTGGCACCGGGTGGGGGATGCCCTGAAATATCACAGGGTACCCCCCTACCTGATGTCAGTCGTGTCGGACTACTTCCGGGACAGAAGTCTGGTCTATGTAGACCAGAACGCCGAGGAGCGCAGGGTCGAGGTGTCGTGCGGGGTTCCGCAGGGGTCAGTTTTGGGCCCCCTCATGTGGAACCTCGCCTACGACGTGACCCTGAGGACTGCCCTTCCCTTTGGCTGTGACGTCATCTGCTATGCAGATGACACGCTAATCATGGCCGGGGGGGACACTTGGGGGGAAGCAGTGGCGCGTGCGAATATTGCGGTGGCGCGTGTCATGCGCACTATAGGAGGAATTGGGCTGAAGGTGGCGCCCCAAAAAACAGAGGCCGTCTTCTTCCATGACGGCTCTCATGGGGCGCCTCCTAAAGCCCAGATAATGGTGGGAAACACCCCAATAAAGGTGGGGACCCAAATTAAATACCTGGGTCTCCACCTGGATGGCAAGTGGGCCTTCGGCGAGCACTTCCGCCAACTGACCCCGAGGGTAAACAAGGCAGCGATGGCACTATGCCGCCTGCTGCCAAACCTCGGGGGACCTGACGGAAGGGTTCGCCGACTTTACGCCGGAACCATACATTCTATGGTGATGTACGGAGCCCCCGTATGGGCAGAAAAGGTAGAGGCCACCCGCAAACTCAGAGATGCGTTGCATCAGCTGCAAAGGCGGGTGGCCAACCGTATATGCCGGGGGTTCCGTACGGTAAGCTGGGCGGCCGTGGGGGTACTCTCAGGAATACCCCCTATAGAGTTATTAGCCCGCATGTACGCCGAAGTATACAGGCGTACACGCGGGCTACAGAGGCAGGGAACGGCCGTCACAGCAGGTGTCCGGCGTACATTGAGGACCCACACCCGACGGCAATTGATAGAAAGCTGGTCCGGCATGCTGCAAAACCCGCAGCTGCCGGGGCAGTGGACCGTCGGGGCCATCCGGCCCTGCCTGGAACAATGGCTAGGCAGGGCCAAGGGGGGTGTTTCTTACCGAATGACGCAGGTACTCACCGGGCACGGATGCTTCGGTGAGTATCTGTGTCGTATTAAGAAGGAGCGCACGACACGTTGCCACCATTGCAACGAAAGGAGGGACACGGCCGGCCACACACTCCAGGAGTGTGTGGCCTGGTCGGAGGAGAGGAGAGAGTTGGAGGCAGCTATCGGGGGGGGGGGGAGATCTTTCGCTGCCATCTCTAGTAAAGGAGATGGTGGCGAGAGAAGAGGTCTGGATGGCGTTCTCCTCCTTCTGCGAGAGTTATGTCGCAGAAGGAGGAAGCGGAGAGAGAGAGGGAGAGGGCTGGGAGAGGCAACTCCCAGCCCTCGGACGAAGGGGAGGAGGAAGAAGACGAGGAGGAAGGGGACGGGCCCCCTCTTTTCCCGCCACCGGCGAGCTTGCTCGTTTGTGGTGGCGGGAATCGGGGGGGGGGGGCGCGCCCTCGGTGGAAGCGGAGACGGTGGAAACGGGGATGGGCCCCCTTTTTTCCCGCCATCGGCGAGCTCGCTCGTCTGTGGTGGCGGGAATCGGGGGGGGGGGGGTGCGCCCCCGGTAATGGAGGAGATAGTGGGAGCGGGGATAGGCCTCCCCTCTTCCCGCCATCGGCGAGCTCGCTCATCTGTGGTGGCGGGAATCGGGGGGGGCTTGTCCCCGGTGGCGCAGGAGACCGCCACGGAGGGGGGGGGCGGGCACTCTCTTTTCCCCGCCATTGGGGAGATTACTCTCCCGTGGTGGCGGGGGGCGGGGAAGGGTCCGCCAATTTTACACCCGCGTCGCCATACGACGCGGGATGAGGTCGCTGGGGGGGGGGGTCGGGGACAACTAGTCCCTGGACTCTCCCCCCAGAGACCTCTCGAGAATCGGGGGCGTGGGTGCGCCGCCTTGCCTAGGCGAGGTGGGCGCGGCCGCGCCCCTGAACGGGAAATCCCCCTGATTGCGGCCGAATCCTAACTCCCAAGGGAGCGGCGAGAGCCGTAATCGGGGGGACCGAGGGGGGGCCACGCGTCTTTTGGGGCGCCTGGGCCCCCCTCTATGACGGAGACGTGACGCACGGGGCCCTCTCACCGGGAGCCACAGGGCACCGGTGGGAGGGCAACGCCGTCCACGGAGGGGGTTCCTCTCCTTCTGAGAGGAACCCTCTGGAGAGGGCCTCCGGGGCGAATGCCGAATCCCCATTCCCTTCGGGAGGGGGAGGGAGCACCGCTTCGGAGGCGGGAGGTGGCGGCTCGAGCGGGATACTCGAGCCGCAACCCCGCCCCCCAAACTCTTTGGGAGGGCGCGACGTGGGGTCGATATCGCCCTGCGTCGCAACTGCGAGGACCTCCGCACGATGCAATTCGCGGGGGGGGGAGAGTGTCGCCCTCAGCGGCACCCTCCAAGGAAGGATTAGGCGGGGGGGCGGCTAGTCGGCATGGGAAACCAGCATCCTGGCCGTCCCCCATTAACGCCCGTGAAGGTATCCGCAGTGGGTTTAGTGAGGTATGTCTTGGGCCCCCTGACCGATCCATTCGTGGATCGGCCAAGGGGAACAAGAAGTCCCACATAACCATCCGCTCTCTTCCCGGAGAGCGGTAGTATCCATGAGGATTCCCACTGCGTTAAAAAAAAAAAAAAAGGGTGTAACGAAGCACCTTTCCCGACGCCACGGATCGGCTCGCCGGTGCCAGGATTCGGGAAGAGGGGAGACTCAGATTCACAATGACACACGGTTGCTCTGGTAAAAGTAGAGTTTATTCGGAGCCACCTTCCTGTGGTTCTCCCGTGATTCAAACCATTATACACAGCATAGTATAATCGGACGAAACGCGACCAGATGATACGGACGCGGACACGACTTATTACTAGAAGTTACCGATAGGAAGATTACGGACGAAACGCGGCCAGATTATACGGACGCGGACACGACTTATACCTAAAGTTTCCAACGCGGACACGCGTACGGGCGCCCTGAGAAGGGCGAGCTCCGTCGGGCGCCGTTGACTTTCGGGTAGGACCCGGTGATCGAGGACGCTCGGCCTGCACGACGAGAACGCTCGACGGCCGGGGTGACTCACGGACAGGACCCGGTGACCGAGAACGCTCGGCCTGCACGACGAGAACGCTCGTCGGCCGGGGTGATTTACGGACAGGACCCGGTGACCGAGAACGCTCGGCCTGCACGACGAGAACGCTCGTCGGCCGGGGTGATTTACGGACAGGACCCGGTGACCGAGGACGCTCGGCCTGCACGACGAGAACGCTCGTCGGCCGGGGTAATTTCCGGACAGGACCCGGTGACCGAGAACGCTCGGCCTGCACGACGAGAACGCTCGTCGGCCGGGGTGATTTACGGACAGGACCCGGTGACCGAGAACGCTCGGCCTGCACGACGAGAACGCTCGTCGGCCGGGGTGATTTGGAGTGTGGGAGTTGAGGAGTGATCCCTGAGTACGCTCGAGGGACCAGGACGGGACTGGTGCCGAAGTCTCGGCTGCGCCGCTCTTTATACCCGTCGGCTACCCCACTCTAAGACTAGCTTGGAGGGGGTCGAGTGACGGGTGGGGGCGAAAAGGCGGATTCCCAACGTGTTCGTGTGGTGGCCCCGAAAGGGACCGTTTACATGAGCGCGGGCGATTAGTGACGGCTAATCGGGTCGTCACAAGGGTACGTGTGAATAAGTGTGGGATATGTGTGCGTGTATGGAATGTGTGAGTGTGTGTGGAGTGTGTGTAGAGTATGGGTGTGTAAGGTGTGTGTGAGGTACGTGTGAGCATGTGTGCGATGTGTGTGAGCGTGTATGGGTGTGTGTGTGGGATGTGTATGGGTGTGTGTGTGTGTGTGTGGAGTGTGTGGGGGAGAAGGGTATATGTGAGTATGTGTGGGATGTGTGTGTGTATGGAATGTGTGAGTATGTGTGAAGTGTGTGTAGAGTATGGGTGTGTGTAAGCGTGTGTGGGGTACGCGTGAGCATGTGTGCGATGTGTGTGAGCGTGTATGGGTGTGTACGGGGTGTATATATGTATGTGTGAAAAGTATGTGTACATAGGGTGGTGTATGTGTGAGAAGTGTGTGTGGGGGGGGCATGTGTGTGTGTATGAGTGCGTATAGGATATGTGTGATGTGCATGGTGTGTGCGGAGGTGTGTAATGTATAAGTGTGGATGTATAAATGTGTAGTATATATATATATATATATATATATAATTTATATGCGGGGGGAGGTGTTTTTAAGAATGTGTGTAAGTATGTATATAATGTGTGTCTGTCATACACATCCCACACACACATACTGATCTCATTCATATATATTCCATACACACTCACACATATCCGATACACACTTCACACACATACATTCCATACATACTCACACTTCATACACACTCACTCCATACACTCACACACATTCCACACACACATACTGATCTCATTTATACACATTCCATACACACTCACTTTATACACTCACACATTCCACACACATACTGATCTTATTCATACACATTCCATACATACTCACACATATCTGATACACACTCCATACACAGTCACACTTCATATACACACTCACACACACCCCACACATGCACACACCATCACACTCATACATACCCCATACATACCTTATTCATATATACACATTCCACACACACACTCACACATACACATACACTCGCGCGCACCCTATACAAACACATATCCTATACACATTCCACATACTCACACACACTCCACACACATTCACACACTTCATACACGCTCACACACATCCCACACATACTCACTCATACCCTTTCCACACATACACACACACACACACACACACATCTTACACACATACACACACACATATGTACACACACAAAGTGTAAGTCCGACCTTGTAACTTTCCTGTGGGTATTACCAATACCGACAACAAATGTGAGGTTTTTTAAAAAGGCCTGAAAATGCTGTTTATTTCAAAAAGTTGATATATATATATATATATAACGTCATTACTTGAATTAAATATTTTTTTTAAGAGAATTAGCAGACTTAATAAGCATCATTTATTGATACTTTTGAATAACATATATATATATAAAAACTCATAATAAAAAGAAACAGTGCAGACTATATGAATTTAGAACACAAAAATTTAAAAACTTAAGTATTAATTATTCAATAAAAAATTAGGAAAAGAAAAATATTTTTGTTATATTAATAGACTCTAGCTACTATAGAAAAAAATTATAATGAAAATAAATCATAAGCATCTGAAACATTTAAATGACTTGCGGATTTGTTTCTTTGGAATCTTTTTGTCTGCTAAGCCTCTGACCACCTTGGCGAAACCATTCTTTTGTGACATCTTCAAATTCTTTGCTTGTGAATTGATGTTGACCGGAAATTGTTGCTGAAATATTACAATACACTAAATTAAATTTTATTTTATAAACTTGTTTATAAAAATAAATATAAAATATTGTTTTTAATTATAGATTATATCAATATATAAGTACTCGCCATTAACATATTTCTTGTTGATGATAGATTAGATTAGATACGTTTATTGTTGCCCCAATTGGAGGTTACAAGGCGCTTTTTTCCTGTTTAAAGGAGCGATTCCAAACCTTTATGCGTTCATTTACATACAATCTTTAACCTATAACTTAAACCTAATTAATATAGACAATTATATATATAAATGATACGCTACGCCGCTCCGTTTCGCCGCCTACTACGCCCTTTCTCGCATTTCTACCCTATCTACTTCCTACCAACTCTTCCACACACACGACCTCTTTACCCTAGCCTTTCTTATCCTACGCCTTCTTATTTACTACTTTCGCATTCTTATGTATTACTTAACCTATGTGGGACCTCCGCTTCCGGTTACTGCTATCCTTTCTCACTTCTTTCACTCATTCCCTCTCTCTCCCTCTCTCTCTCTCTCCCTTCTCTCACACCCACTCTCCCCCTCTCTCTCTTCCCTCAACTCTTGTCCTCCCTCTTCCCCCTTCCCTCCTTTTCCATCCTTCCCTTCTCCTTTCCCTCTTGCTTTCTCTAACCTTTTTAACCACATTTCCCCTTCTCCCTCCTCTCCTAGCACCTCTTTCACCATTTCCTGCCAGCTCTCTTCCCTTCCCCATTCCATGCATTCCTCCCACACATGCTTCCACGTCTTTATCCCTCTCCCACACATCCTGCACTTCCTATCCTCCTCCTTTTCCCAGTATCTATTTTCCCTCATCCCATTCCCCAATCTATACCTTGCTATCCTCCTCCATCTATCTTCCGTCCACCCTTTCTTCAGGTAGCCCGGTATCCCCTCCCTTTTAACCTGCTTGTACCATCTATTATATTCCGACTTTTCTATTTTTTCTATCCTCTCTTTCCTCTGCTCCTTCCTTTCCCATTCCTTAACTTCTTCCCATCTGAACTCCCCCTTTTCTCTTCTTTCCTCTACCTCCCTTAATTCCATCCTCTTACTCTCAAAGAATTCCCTCCTTTCCTCTTCCAATGTGACAATTCCACTCCTTTCTTTGCCCTTTCTTTGATCTCCCTCAAACATACTTTTGGCAACCATCCTCCCTTACCCTCTTCTAGTCTTTTCTCATACCCCCACGCCCTTCTTCCCATCCTCGTCCTTATCTTTTCCCTCTGCAACTCCTCCCTTACCATATACCCAGGCGTTCCCCAATCCACTCCTAACATCCATCTCAAATACCTTTTTTGTATCCTTTCCAATCCCTCTCTCTCTTCCCACCCCCATATCTCCACCCCATATCCTACAACCGTCCACACTAATGCATCAAATAGCCACATCCTCCTCCCTCAGTTACTACCAAATATCCTCTTACCTATCCCCCATACTTGTCCCATAACTACTTCCCCTTTCTTTATCCTGTCCCTTACCTGTCCTTCTTGCCTCCCATTCCTTTGTATTACATACCCTAAGTACTTATATTCCTTAACCTCCTCTAATTTTTTTTCCTTCCAGAACCAGCTAGCCTTTTTCAATCTCCCTCCACCTTTCCTGCACCTCATTACCTTCGACTTTCTCTCATTCAATTCCAGTCCCTTTCCCTCCAGATATCTCCCTAATCTTTCCATCATGCATCTCATCCCCCCCTCATCCTCTGCCATCAATACCACGTCATCCGCGTACGCTAACGTGTAGACCTTGCCCTTCCCTAGCTTCACTCCTCCCCATCTCCCTTTCCTTATCTCTTCCTCTATGTCTGCCATCAACATATTAAAGAGAAGTGGACTCAGAGGGCACCCCTGTCTCACCCCCCTCTCCGTCCAGAACTTCTCCCCCATCTCCTCCCCTATTCTAACCCTGAATCCTACTTCTCCCAATACTTCCTCACATCTCTTCCTTCACCCCCCTCTTAACGCTGCCATCAACTTCACCCTGTCCACCGAATCAAAAACCGCTCCCAGGTCCACAAAAAATAGCACTATTTGCTTTCCTTTCCTGCTTTTATGCCTGTTTATTAAATAATTCAGCACATAGATGTTATCCACCGTTCCCATCCCTTTCCTGAACCCAGTTTGATTCGGTGGTAACATCCCTTCTTCCTCTACCTCTCCCTTCAATCTCTCTGCTAACACCGTCGCGTACACTTTGTATAATGACGGTGTCAACGTTACCCCCTTGTACTCTGATACCTCCATATTTCCACACTTCTCCCGGTATCCCATTTACCCCCACTGCCTTCCTTTCCGTTATCCTGCTTATCGCTCTCCTAATTTTTCCCTTTTTTATCTGATCTTCTTCCCTCTTCTTCTCCGTCCTGTTTCCTCTCATTACGACTCTCGACTCTACCCCCCCTAATAGATCCCTAAAATACTTGTTCCACTCCTCTATCTCAATCCCTCCTCCCATTCCTCCTTTACCCTTTCCCCTTTCCCTCCTAACTACCTCCCATACCTGCCCCTCCGTCCTCGCCTCCATTGCTTTCTTCGTCCACTTCTCATTCTCCTCCTCTTTCTTCTTCCTACATAATCTCTTGTATTCTTTTTTACTTTTTCTATATTCTTCTCCTTTCCCCCTACCCTCCTCCACCTTTTAAACTCCTTTGCCACCTCCCCCTTTTCTCTTCTACACTCCCCGTCAAACCACCCTTTCTTTTTCTTTCCCTTCTCCTTACCTTCCCCCTCTTTTCCCTTATCTAGCACTCCCTGTATCTTCTTTTTCTTCTCCTCCCACTCTACCCCTTCTTCTTCCTGTTTGTTCCTCTGCTTCTCCCATATTTCCCCTATCCTCTCCCTAAATTTCTCCTTTCCCTCCTTCGTCCAGCTCCATCTTTTTCTTTTCTTTTTCCCTTTTCTTTCTCCTCCTCCTCCTTCCCCTCTGAACAATACTATTACCGGCATATGGTCCGAGTCCACCCTTTCTCCTATCTCTAACCTCACAATTTCCTCCCTTACTTCCTCATTCCCTATTACATAATCTATTACCAATCTCCCATTCTGCTCCATATACGTCCAACCCCCTTCCTTATCTCCTGCTACTCCTTTCTTCATTATCGCCCATCCCCTCTCCTCCAACCTTTTCACCATCTTTCTCCCTTCCCCATTTACCTTTGTATCCTTTGATTTTCTCCCCTTTTCTTCTTCTCCTTCTTTCTCTCCCATCACTCCTCCCCCCAAATTTTCCGTTCTTGCATTAAAATCCCCCCCTACTACCGTTCTGACCCTGCCTCCCTCTTCCTCCATCCACTCGTTCATCTCCTCTAGTTTCTCCTCCAGCTCTCCATTAATGTACACTCCCACCAACCTCCATCTCTCCCCTCCTCTTTCTATCATCACCTCCAACATTCCTCCTTTATCCGCTCTACACTTTCCTTCTATTCTTATCCCTTTTCTCACCCCCACTATAATTCCACCCATTGCCCTTCCTTTCCTACTCTTCCTCTTTGCATATTGCACCTCTCACTTAAATCCTCCCGGCATCCTCCCTTTTAACTTTTCCTATCCTTTTTCATTCACCCATGTCTCTAGAAAAAACATTACATCCTATTCCCCTACCGTTTCCCAGAAATCCGCGTCCTTATTTTTTAGACCCGCCACATTCCAATATGCCACCTTCCATCCTTCCTCCCTTCCTCCTTCCTCCTTTTCTTCTTCCCCGCCTTTTCCTGACCCTTTACCTCTCCCTTCCCTCCTCTCTCCCTTTCTCTTTTTCACCCTTCCTTTCCCATTCTTTCCCTCCCCCCCTTTCCCGTCTTCTGTGTTGTCTCCATCCCTTTTCCTTCCATTTCTCCCCCTCTCCTCTCTTTCCTCCTCTCATCCCCTGCTCTTTCTTCCTTTAATTCCTCTTTTATCTCGTCCCACCTTCACCATTTACCCTTCATCCAAATTCTCCCATACCTTACCCATGCTTTTCTTCCCTCTCTTTCTTCTCCTCTCGCCATCTCTCCTAATCTCCACATCATCCTTCTTTCCTTCCACGTTAGATCTTCCTCAATCCTCTCCCCCCTTCCCCTCAATCTCCTATTCTTTTCCATTATTTCTCTTTTAACACCAATCTCTCCCACCCTTACTAATACTGTACTTGTCTCGTCCCTTCTCCCTTCCCCTATTTTCCTCACTTCCTCTACTTGCCCCCCTATCCCTATCTCCTTTAATAAACTCTCCACCTCCCCTTTCACCCCCCTTTTCCTCTCTTAATTCCTTTAATTATAACATTCCTTCTTTTTTCTTCCCTTTCCTTTCTCTCTCATTTTCATTCCAACCTATTAATCCTATCTTCCATCTCCTCAATCTTCTCTCCCTTCTCCTCTTTTCCTCTCTCCCCCTTCTTTCCCATCTCTAATTCTTCCATTTTCTTCCCCATCTCCTTAATCCTCTCCATAAACTCCTCTCTTTCCCTACCCCACCTTTTCTCCCTCTCCTCCATTTCCTTCTTTAACCCTCTTACCTTCTTCCTTATTTCTTCCTGTCCTCTTATTCCCTCCTTAATCTCTTTTCTAATCTCTCTTCTTATCTCTCTCATTTCCTGTATTATCTCTTCCTTCCAGTCCCTCCCCATCTCTTTTATCGTCTCCTCTATCCCTCCTGTCTTCTCTCTTCTTTCTACCTCTGGCGATCTTATCACCTTTTTGCTTCTCCTAAACGCCCACTCTAAATCCCCTTTCTCCTCTCTCTCCTTTCTTAGTCCTATTTCCTTTAATTTCTCCCTTTTCCTTTCAGAACCTCCTCTGGCGCCTCTGTGCTCCCTCTTCTCTCTCATTTTTCCGCCTTCTTTATTCTTTCTATCTCCTCCATTTCTTTTCTTTCCATCTCCCTTTACTCTATGCCTATAGCAGCTTCCCCTATACCAGCGCCTCGTTCCTCTTCTGCTAGTGACTTTTCCCGCACTTACACCTATCCTCTTTTTCCCCACTCCTTCTACACCTATTCTCCTTTTCCTAGTTCCTTCCTCTCCTCTCGTGCCCCTGATCTATCTTCCTAAACGCTGACTCACTCCTCCTGCATCACTTCTCTTTCTTCTCACCGCCCTATTCCTTTCTCACCCCTACTTGCTTGCACTCCCCTTGCATTCACTACCTTCAGCCTCTCACTCTCGCTTCCTCTCCCCCTTTCTCTCCCTCACACCTCTAATACTCCACTCATAAACACTCACTGACAGCACCTCAACATCCTATCACGCAACCGGAAACGGAAGTCATTTCTTGTTGGTATAGTAAAGGCAATACCACAGCTTCTTTGTCACATAAAGGCAATTTTACGCATTTTGATTTAATATCAGACAATGGAATAGTAATTAACTCATATTGTAACTCGTTAATTTGTTTAATACCGATATTTAAAGAGTCGCATGGAATGTGGAAAAATGATTTAATATTCAAATACTTTTTAGCAATAACATAAATCTGTTTATTTTTAAAATAAATTTTTGTAAGCGAAACCGTTGTACCATCTAATAAAGAACAACAATTATCAGCAGTTCTTGTACTAAGATAGAAACCCTTGCATTGGACCGATTTTATTATCTTTCTGCCATTTATAATACGTACTTTTGATATTGGATAAATCTTTTCTACATTTGTTATATCCAAATTATCTTCTTTTATACAACGATTGGCTAATTGTTCTAATGGTTGACTTGAAGATCTTATCTTTGATTTAATTTTTTGCATGTAATTTTCGAACTTAAACGCGCTAAATTCATCTAACACTCCCCATAATTTTACATAATAACACAAATGAATTAAATTATGAACGTTATATGATATATATTGACAATCATATAATGTGTCATAATTTTCAACAAAATACAATAGTAAATTGTGTGCATAATTAAGCAGTTGTACGCAATATTTTTTGCTACATAAAATTCGAATTGCTATACTCAGACTCAAAAAATGAACATATTTATCGCGTGGTAATTTTTTCAAAAAAATTACTGGCCCAGTATATAATAATAATTGTCTTAATTCGGTGGCTTTAAAGCGATCGACCTCATCTAATTTCCTTGGTTTTCTAGCAAATTCTTTGGGTAAGAATGGTGACATAGATAATAAAGAAGTTGAAGCAAGAGTTATCTGAGTTGCAACCATACGAACATTATGTTTGCCTTTAATCCAAAACTGCAATAATCTTTTCATTATTCCTAATAGTACGAGATGCATGTAATCTAAAGGAAATTGAGTAACCATTTCAATGTTTAAGTTTTCAAAATTTGAAGTCATTTTATGGTGTTCTTCTTGTTGTTTTAATTTAAATGATTCATCTGACCTTAATATTGCATTAATTTCTGGGTACGTTACTCGATTTTCTATGTAATCTCCCTCTTGAATACAATTACCGCATCCAAAATACGCATTATGTCCTCTAGTTCTCTTGATAAATGATTTTGCAGGAGCATCGCAGATAAATGCATTCAATTTTACAGTTATTTTTTTGCCATACTGTACAATACCAGTTCGAAAAATTTCAAGACAATCATCCTTGAAATATTTCAGAAAAGTATTGCAACATTTTGGCTTTTGAAAACCATGATAAACACCAATTATAAACGGTTCAGTGTAAAAATCTGCAACTATACTACCTAAAATAGGCCAAAATTGACTGCCAGAAGATTTTGTTAAAGGAAGACCATCTATATTCACATTAATATTTATTTGAGATGGTAAATTACTTTGACAATAATGCTTACGAATAGATTTTCTTAAACTATCACTTAAACCTGCATGATAATATATGCCTGGTGTCATTTCAATAATGTCTACTTGCTTGGGAGTTTGGAACAGAGTTCGAGCATCAAGAGGAAGATCATGCCCATATTTTACTAGAATTTTTAGTAAACTACTAGTAGCAGGATGACTGACATGATTTTTAATAGCCCATAATTGGATGTCGTTAATAATATCTGTTTTATTAGAAAATTCATCACTTGAAATACTTGAATGAGAACTATTATTATCAGTACCAATTCTCAAATGTTTGAAAATTAAATCATCTTCATTTTCATTAATCTTGTGAGTATGCATTACATTGGAATAATTAAAATCAATTTCTTTTAGTACATTTTGTTGTTGAGGTAATTGTTCGATATTTTCTGGTCCATTTGGTCCACTTATATTATTTTGAACTTCCAAATTTGATTCAATATTTATTTGGCAAATATTATTGAATTTAAAAAAAAAATACGTCGCCGCTGCCTTGGCGTTAAAGAAGTAATGTCTAGTCGTAATTTTGACTTGGACATGATATAATCTTATAAAGAAACAGAAAAGCTAAATTGCGATTATATGTACGAAGATAGATTATTGGATATGCCTTATACGCCGCCTTATTATTGCTTATGTTATATTCTCCTTTATCAGTGAGATTGTATATAGGAAGCTTATCTGGACAATAAAAATATTTTGATAAATAACAAATATTTTTAAAGTGGACTTTTGCAGGTTTTCTTTCATACAAACTAATCCAATAATAAAAATTTAATTTACGTAATATTTAACGGATACTAATAGCAAAAAATGTAATTCACATTCCTTAAGTATTTCATTTATATGAAAAAATTTAATGCTAACAATAGTGAAATAATCTAGAAATCTGATATAATACTCTAATAATCTAAAATAATATTTTAAATACATTTTTCATTTTGGTAAAAATTTTTTTATATACAATCATATATATAAATTGATTATATATATAATTGTATAAAACTAAAAACTACATATGAAATCTGTCCATATATTAGATTTAATTATATCCCATATAACATAAAAAGATTGCAGACATAATTAAAATGTTAGTGACGCAATTTACATATTGTAAAATGATCTTATATATAATTATAGATTACATATAATATATAAGACTATATTATGTAAATTGCATCACTGTAACATTTTAATTATGTCTGCAATCTTTCTGTGTTATATGGAATTATATATTTAATTATATGTAATTATATATGGACAGATTTCATATATGGAGCATTCCACGTGAAAAGGGCCCACCTAAAAATAAACTTTTTAGGATTTTTTAAATAATCGTGAAGACTTGTTAGGGTACATATTGTATGAGGTTAAAGCAAAAAAAATAAGGATTATATGCCTCATATCCAAGATATCGAAGGTAGAATGTTTTAAGTAATTTTTCTTTCTTTGACATTTATAGCTAAAATTATAATATATATAGAATTTTTATAGACATGATTTTTTAGGATTTTTCCCGTACTTTCAGATGAAAAAGTTAATTTTAGTGAAAATTTTTTATTACTATAAAAAAAATCAATTTTTTAGTTTGAAGTAAATAAACCTTACTTACTATTTTTCCGTATGAAAATTATATCCACTTTTAAAAATCTGGAAAAATTCTCAAAAATACTTCAGTATATGTAGAATATGATGCCATAAAGGAAATTTTGGGATCGCAATTGGATCTACTCGAAAACGAATATTTTTTTCAAACAAAATAGGAGTTTCAGACAAATTTCAACTAAAAACTCAATGATGTCAAATTTTTAATTAATCTAATTATTTCATACTACATGAATAATATATTTTTAACAAACAGCTATAAAAAAATAATGTTCAAATTTTGTTATATTTTTATATGTTGATAAGCGAACGCTGCTACGATATTATGAGTAAAATCGTCTGAAATGATGGCTAAACTGTAATGACGAACTTCACCGTTCATTTTATAGTATACTGCAATGCGAATCGAAGTCTGATTATTATTATAGTAAAATGATTGAGCCGTCTCCTGTACTTTAAATGTGGATCGAAATAGCTACAAGTAAAGCAAATTCCTCAATCACTAGTACTAGTTTTGAGACGCACAATACACTAATAACAAAGTCATATTGAAGGTCATAGCTAAGTGCAAGCTTGCCGCGCCGCGATACCCCCACCATATCTTCACCATTATAATTTGGCGTGTTGTGCGTCAAAACTAGTCTAGTGATTGAAGCGTGAAGTTGCTTTACTTGTAATTATTTCGATACATTTACTGCATTTGCTTTTGTTACTTTTATTTCTGATATTTTTGTTCTTACTTTGTTTGTTGCTATTATTTTTATTATAAAAAAATAGAAGTTTATAAGAATATAATTTTCTACACTGTCTTTACACATTGTAAAAATGTGTACAAAGCAGCAAATTTTTCGCTGTTGCAATCCATTTAACGTAGTTCCTCACAGAAAAAGTGTAGTGAGATCTACAACTAAAAGACAAATTGCAAAATTGAAAGACTTTCCCTCGCCAGTTTGGTTGTGTGATGGGTGTCGCAAAAAAATTGATAATTGTAATGATATTATCATTTTCACTTTACATAATCCGGAACTGGCAAACAAATCAATTGGACCTGCAGTTGAAGAGATTGTTAATAATGATCAAGATTTAGAAATTGAAACATCAAAATCTGAGGATAATAAAAGTGATTATGAAGTCGAATACGAGCCACTTGCAAAGAAAGCTTGTAAGAAGAATGTTCATTACGATGATTGTTCGGTTTTAAAAACGTTATACCTTAAATTTCAACATAAAGAAACTACTCAAACTGAGAGACAAAACATTTTAACATTAGCATCTGTTGAATGGGGGACTAGAAAAATTGCGACATTTTTTAACTGTTCTCGCAATCTTTGCAGGTCAATTAGAAATCAATTAAATGAAGGTGATATTCGTTCTGTTCTTTCTTTGAAAAATCAAAAGAATGGCAGAAAATTAAGTGACGAAATTAAAAACTTAGTACGGGAATTTTATGAAAATGACGATAACAGCCGTCATTTACCTGGAATCACTGACTGCCTTTCAATAATACAACTAGATGGTAAACGTAAGCTAGTACAAAAAAGATTAGTTTTATGTAATCTAAAAGAACTTCACAAAGCATTCCGATTTCAATACTCTAATTTAAAAATAGGTTTTTCAAAATTTTGTGATTTACCGAAACATTGCGTTATCGCAGGTGCAATTGGAACGCATTCTGTTTGTGTTTGCGTATATCACCAAAATGTAAAACTAATGATTGATGGAAGTGAAATACCGTTACTTACAAAAAATAGAGATATCAAATTATTAGATTACAAAGATCTGATCAAGAATATTATGTGTGAAAACCCAGTTAAAAGTTGTTATTTTAATACTTGCAAAGAATATAAAGGTACACAGGTATTGAAAAATGAATTACGTAAAATTTTTGATGAAAATGACATTGATGAAATTCAATATCAACAGTGGCGTAATACTGATAGGTCAACTTTGGTTACTGAAATTATTTCAACGGATGAATTTATTGATAACTTATGCGACAAGGTATTGAAACTAAAGACTCATCACTTTGTGTCTAAACAGCAGTCAGCATATTTTAATTGGAAAAAAAATAATTTGCTCGACGAAGAAATTCTACTTCAATGTGATTTTAGTGAAAATTACGCATTTATAGTACAGGAGGCGGCTCAATCTTTTCACTATAATAATAATCAGGCTTCGATTAACACTGCAGTATACTATTATAAAATAAACGGTGAAGTTCATCATTACAGTTTAGCCATCATTTCAGACGATCTTACTCATAATACCGTAGCAGTATACGCTTTTCAACAATTATTAATAGAGGACTTAAAACAAAAGGGTATTCCTGTTACAAAAATAATATATTTTACAGATGGGGCCAGCCAACATTATAAAAATAAATATAACTTTTATAACTTGCTTTACCATGCGCGCGATTTTTTTGGTATCACGGCAGAATGGCACTTCTTTGCCACAGCACAGGGGAAAAGTTCCTGTGATGGTATTGGTGGAAATTTAAAACGACTAGCAAGAAAAGCTAGTTTGCAAGGAAGTGTAATTCTCAATGCTGAGGCATTATTCATGTGGGCAAAAAATAATCTGAAGGAAACAACCATTTTATACAGTTCAAAAACAAACCATAATAAATTAAATAAGATTTTGGAGCCAAGATTTACCTTAGCAAAAACAATTCCAGGTACCTTAAAATATCATACAATTATTCCTGCAAACGATCATTTAATTTTAAAAGAATTTAGTTTTGATGAAAAAGAAGATTTATTTCCCCCAAAAAAAGAAGAAATAATAAGTTTAAAAAATGTTAAAATATAAAAAATAAAAACAAATATAAAAAAAATTTCAAAATTATTTTTTTATAGCTGTTTGTTAAAAATATATTATTCATGTAGTATGAAATAATTAGATTAATTAAAAATTTGACATCATTGAGTTTTTAGTTGAAATTTGTCTGAAACTCCTATTTTGTTTGAAAAAAATATTCGTTTTCAAGTAGATCCAATTGCGATCCCAAAATTTCCTTTATGGCATCATATTCTACATATATTGAAGTATTTTTGAGAATTTTTCCAGATTTTTAAAAGTGGATATAATTTTCCGTTTATTTACTTCAAACTAAAAAATTGATTTTTTTATGGTAATAAAAAATTTTCACTAAAATTAATTTTTTTATCTGAAAGTACGGGAAAAATCCTAAAAAATCATGTCTATAAAAATTCTATATATATTATAATTTTAGCTATAAATGTCAAAGAAAGAAAAATTACTTAAAACATTCTACCTTCGATATCTTGGATATGAGGCATATAATCCTTATTTTTATTTGCTTTAACCTCATACAATATGTACCCTAACAAGTCTCCACGATTATTTAAAAAATCCTAAAAAGTTTATTTTTAGGTGGGCCCTTTTCACGTGGAATGCTCCATATAGTATTTTATAATTTATAACCGTATCGCGCGGAATTCGCAGCGAATATCCATTCGTCGCGGAAGGAGAAAAGTCTCCTGCGGAATATCGGTTACCTTCGGCGCGATCTCTCCGTTCGATCACAAAAAAAAATTTGCAACAGACAAAAAAAATAATAAAGAGAAAACTAAAATCTCAATTTAGTTGGGCGCCAGGTGCGGCAGCCGCACCGTCTCTCAATTAATAAATTCGCGGGACGCTAAGTCTTAATTTCCTCGGACTTCTTGTCCTAGCCCTTTCGCGGGCGTCAATCACGGGAGAGAGAGAGATCGCGACGGCAACTTTCCCGCTCGGCTAGCCTCTGTGCGGGTAAGGGTTCGGGTGCGTGGCGGCGAGAAATCACCCTAGGAATTAAAGTTAATAAAACATATATTTAAATTTGGTTCACAAGACACATGAGTATATAATATAAAGAAATAAGCGGCGTGCACAGACGCACGATTGAGAGTTCGGTGGGGCACCACGCCCGGTGGTTCGCCGTGTCGAGTTACGAATAATCTTTAACAAATTCGCGGCAACGGGGTAGTGTCCCCAATAACAAAAAAAAAGGATTAATTAAATCGGCGACGCGCCACCGGGTATATTGCTCCACGCCGCGGGCGCGTGATCCGCGCGGTATGCGCGACAACAAAGGGGCCGGCGTAAGGGCGCACCGCGTGCGCCGTACATAAATTCCACACACAAAATCAAACGTAATCACGCCTTTTCGTTTAAGCCTTTACAACCTCAATACTTTACAACATTAATACTTTACATTATCAATACCTTAATGAGCCCGAAAGCGTTTATGAGCTCTTTGATTTTCGCTTCGAACAATAATCGGCAACGCGTAAATCGCGGTAATTTTCGCGCGACAATGTTACGCGCGAAGACTGTCCACGCGGGAGAGAGAATATGCGGAAACGCGAGAGAGTGGATGGGTCGTAATTTCTCCCAATAGGGTCTCGTTACGTTACTAACGCGACTCGACAATAAACGAATCTCTCGCAAATTTTAAAACGGCCGGCAACTAAGTCCAGCGTAATCTATTAACGATAAATGACTCGGAACCCATCCACCCTACTACCTTAATTCGGCGACAGCAGGATGACCACGTCGTCTCACCAGTCCTATGACGCTCCTCAGCGTCCTCTCTCTCTCGCTCTCTCTGAGTTGCGCTTCCGTTCGGGACTTCTGCTCTCCTCGGGCGCTCGCTAGACAGTGCCGAACCGGGGGCCCTCAGGAGACACGTCGGGGACCCAATTACTTAGATAGGCCACTCGCGGCGCTATCAGGTCGGCCGCGCGCGCGGCCTCGGTGATCCTTGCGGCCGCGCGCGTAATTATCCTTACCCGCGGAGTCCTGATCCGCGGGTTGCCCCTCGTAGGCGGTCGTCGCGGCAGCGCACGGCAGGGCCGCTCCTTGCTCTCCTTCGGGATTCCGGAAGTCCCGGGGGCGGCAGCTCTCCTGCCGGCGCTCCGTATGCGGGGACTTGGGTGCTTGTTGCACCCGAGTGGCCATCCCCTGCTCGCTCCTGGAAGGTACAATTTTTGAGGCAGTGGCACCTACTCCGTTGTCGGATATTCGGTGGAGAAATTGTTGATCTTGGCTTACCGAGCGTGTCCCTGACGAAGGGGGTCCCCGTCGTCCTGCTTCCCATGCTCTCCTATCTTTCCTCCAGGGTTTCTCTCTCGGCTGAGACTCGTCGCACATCCTGTCTGCCGCCGAAATAATCCTAACTCTCAAAACAAACTCCTAACAACAAAAAAATACACGAAAACGCGTAGCAGCGGGATCGCGTCCGGTCCCGCGCTTTTCGCACGCACGCTCTCTCTCTCTCTCTCGCTGTCTCGGGAGAGCAGAGGTCCCGTGCCCTCCCCCGATCGGGCCATTCAGCTCTTGTGACGGACAATTTCAATTTGTCACGTCACAAATTATATATACACATTTACATATACATATATATACATCAGTGATGGGTAAGATACATTTAAAATGTATCTCGATACAGATACAGATACGTGTAAAAAATATATCTAGATACAGATACAGATACACAAATCAAAATGTATATTGATACAGATACTCAGATACTTTAAAAGTATCTCAGATACATATCAGATACTTTTAAATTATATTTTATCATAATAATGGTAATATGCACAAAATGTACTGTATAGTTATTTTATTTTTATTAATATTTTTGTTTATATTACGACTTTTTATTCGTTAGAATTAACACGTGAAAAATGCCACAAAGACATCGTCACTCAAACTATTTCGCCATGGTACTAAAAGACCAATATATTTATATTTGAAATGTTTAAGCCTCTGATAATTCAAAAAGGCAATGCAAATAAGATTACTGTTTTTCTCATTATATGCTCGTGCAAAAAATGATGCGAAAGATATGGGAAATGTGAGGTTAAAATAAAATGAATCGTACTCACCAAATATGAAAATTATGAAGTGGTAAAATGAGGTGTGTCCACCAAATATCTGTATTTATATACAGTTGTGTGTTACGTAAGACCTTGTGTGCACGCCGTTGTATATCCTTATCACGAGCAATGATACTGTATATATGGAAAACTTATCTGTAAAATAAAAGATATTTTGATAAATAAGATATTTTTAACAAGTGAGACATGTACAGTTTTTTTTCAATCTAAATGAATCCATTGATTAAAACAAATAAAATATAATTTGAATATTTAAAAAAACATTAATAGAAAATATTGGTCTATAATTTTTTTATAATGATTGTAATGGTAATTTCAATGATAAATGATATCAAATAGCTAATTTTGTTGACCAGGAAACCATTGCATTAGAAAAACTGTAGATATAATATTTTTTCCAAATATTTCACATATGTTAAAAATTTATTATTGAATTTTCTCATAGTATAGCTCAATTGCAAATAAAAGAAAATCTTTATAATTAATAAATATTTTCTACGCATGAGTCTTAATTTTTTAATTTATTGTTATTTGATTTGAATTAATTTTGTGCAAACCAAATTTTAGTCAAGTAAAATATTCAAATAAACATGATAGCTTTAACTATTGTAATTTATTGTATAATAAAGATGTAGATCTTGAAAAAGTGTTAATATTATATGCAATATAAGCATACTACATATAATATTAACACTTTTTCAAGATCTAGAACTTCATTATACAATGAATTTCAATAGTTAAAGCTATCATGTTTATTTCAATATTTTACTTGAATAAAATTTGGTTCGCACAAAATTAATTCAAATCAAATAACACTAAATTAAAAAATTAAGACTCATGCGTAGAAAATATTTATTAATTATAAAGATTTTCTTTTATTTGCAATTGAGCTATACTATGAGGAAATTCAATAATAAATTGTATAACATATGTGAAATGTTCCAAAAAAATATATGTATATATCTACAGTTTTTTCTAATGCAAATAATTACTTGCTCAACAATATTAGCTATTTAATCATTAATATCATTTTTATTAGATTAATTACCATTACGATATCATTATAAGAAAAATTGTAGATCGTCATTTAGTTTTAGTGCAATGCAAAATATAATAAAAAAATCTATAATTATTATGAGGTAATGAAATCCGATCTTTACACTCGAAATATTTAACCTTCTAATGATTGGAAAAAGCAGTGCGAATAATAGGTTATTTTTCTCATTATACATATATGCTCGTGCAAGAAATCATGCGAAAAGATGGGAAATATGATATTGAATAAAATGAATTGTACTTACCAAACATAAGAAGAATGAGGTACTAGGTGTATATCTAATGCCGCCGGTGCCGGTATGTCCTTTGATATAGCCACGCAGCTTTCACGTGATTCTTCCATGGTGTGTCTGGTTTCTATACAGAAATTCAGTCTTTAGAATTAATATTTTAACATAACGCAATCATTATCAGTTATTAGTATTTAATATGTTGAATTATTTCTTATCTTATACTTACCAAAATCTTCACACTGTTCTCACTTTCGAGACGACATTCAATCAAGTATGACTACCGTATTCGTACATGCTGCCATATTGAAAGTAAAGCGCGGACTGCGTGGACACTTTTTGCGATTGCGCACTTGTACACACTTAAGCCAATCATGGCCAAACTTAATCAGAAGGCCGAGTTCACATAAACTTATAAAGACGCATAATGCAGATAAAATCTAATTTGCTAATTACGCGTCTTAAAAAACAAAGAACATAAATAATTTCAAAAAAATACATTTATGTAATAATTACATAATGTTTTATATGTATATATTACAGATCATCAAAACGAAACTATGACGTTTCGTTTTTGTCAATAACGTAATAAAGCTATAATTGTTACATAGACTTGTTATGTAATTTTGATGTTATTTTGGTATGTAACATTTATGTATTTTGATGGATATAAATGTGTATACTCGAAATGTTTCGAAAATACTACGTAATTTAATGATATAATTGCAACGTTATGTTAAATTCGTCATATTTACGTATATATATTGGTGAATGTAAATGTGTATCTTCTAAAAACTTAATAAATACTATACGTAACTCTAATGACATAATTGTAACGTTATTTTAAATAAGTAATAACATTATTTTGTTGACACCAATGCGTATACATATCTGTAAAAACCGTGTAATTGTTGCAATATAATAACAAAATTACGATATCACATTAAATATAAAAATAAATATGTAACTTTGTTGATGTCTGAGCGTTCGGAATAAAATATCATTGAAAAAACGTATCTATATAGAATACATTTTTGAACATTTTCTTGATATATATTAATTACTTCCGACATTTATAATTTTATATTAACATTATTAAGTACTTTATAAAAAAATGAACTCGAAATATTTAATTATGTATATATACACATATGTGCATAAACCTTCGAAATTAATTTTATGCACAGAAGGAAAATATTTTTTTTTTTGCGCCGAGAACGTAAACCTGCAGTAGGATTCTGCGAGGAGAGAGTGAACGAGTCCGTAAGATGAACTTTGCAATGATTTATTATACAGCAAAAATGAACAGTAACAATAGTCTAATAACGCGTTCGTTTCTATACGCGATTTCCGGCACTCTGATCTCCTTGCGAGCTATCAAGGCGGACTCTCAGGGCAGACTGCTCCGAATTCGTACAGCGGTAACGACAACGGCCGAAAAATCATATGACCGGCGCGTGACACGTGCGTGCCCTATTGTGATTCGCTTGTGATCGACGTATTGAGGAACGAGATACGAACAGAAAAACGCTTGTTTGTCCCTCTGGAATGCGCGGTCGCGATAGTAAGTCGAAAGTGATGACTTGGCCGAAAACATCGAAAGACGGCTTCGCGAATAATCCTTACAATTTTATACAGACCGCCCTGCCTCGCATGCGAACGGATGCGAAATGTTTATAGGTCGTTCTTATGAGAATAAGTCCTGGGCAATTGGAAGTCTTAACCACGATAATAACAAATATTTCGAGCCCGAGAACGTTTTTACCTTGACGTCTTAGATAAATATTTCAACAATTGAATTCTTAACAATAAGGAGAAAGATGCTTTTAGTAGGTATACATTCGTTTCTTGTAATTCTATTCATTGAGGACAAACATATTCGGAGTCATACAAAGAATCTTAACAATAAGAAGAATGTAAACACATTGACTGCCTTGTAATGTCGAGCGCAAACAATTATAGCTCAATTAACAGCCTTCATACAGTATTGCAATTAATAGGCAGTCGGCATAGTGACGTGATTGGACGCTTTAAGACAGAACGTGCAGTTTGCATCGTGACTACTCTAACAAGTCCATCGGATCCCGGATGGATTTGAGTAATTCGAGCGAGTTCCCACTTGCTCGGAAGGAGCAATGGGTTCTTGAGAAGCGCGAGCTCTCCTACGCGATAACAGGGGGACTTATCCGTCCACTTATTGCGCTGCTGTAATGTATGCAAGTAATCCAGCGACCAAGCACGTCAAATTTGCTCCTTTATTGAATTAAGGAGCTGCCATCGTGAGAGTCGGTTCGGGTTTATCGCGAGTACTGACTCCTCAGGTACGGACACCAGTAGGTCGACCTATTAAAAAATGGCCCGGCGTTAGCGCAGACAAATCGTTCGGGTCGTCGCTGAGGGCGGCAATTGGACGGGAGTTGAGACATGCCTCTATCTGGCATAGAAGCGTCGCGAATTCAGCCTGCGACAAGGTACGCGAATCGGCTACTCTTTTGAGATGCGATTTTAAACTCTTCACACCCGCCTCCCATAATCCGCCGAAATGAGGAGCCGCGGACGGTATGAAATGCCATTCTATTCTGTCATTCGCGAGGTCGGCTTGTAAAGAAGCATCTTTCATTAGAGCTTCGAACGCGTTCTGCAACTCTCGGTCGGCGCCGTGGAAGTTCGTCCCGTTGTCGCTGTAAAGTTTCTTGGGTAGGCCTCTACGCCCGGCGAATCTCCGAAAGGCGGAAATGAATCCTGCACTGGAGTAGTCGTCAACTAGCTCCAAGTGGATGGCTTTGGTGACAAGACAAATGAACAACGCGATCCAATTTTTTCTCGCTTTCTGTCCTTTCCCAACGAAAGGAGTAATGAGGAAAGGCCCAGCGTAATCCACTCCCGTATGCGTGAAAGGGGAAGATGGATTAACGCGAGGAGAAGAGAGGTCTCCCATGAGCTGGCTCGAAAGCTTCGCAGAATGACGAGTGCACACGACGCACCGACGAACATGATTTTTTACTGCGTTTCGGCTACCCAGTATCCAATATCTCTGGCGGAGGGTGCGCAGCACGAGCTGCACTCCGCCATGAAGTGTGCTCTTATGAGCATGAGCCACAAGAAGAGATGCGATTTGACCTTGTGGAACGATAATGGGGTGCTGCTCTTCGAACGTAAGAGCGGCATTTTTTAACCGCCCGCCGAGACGGAGTAAAGAATCCTCCCCGAGAAATGGATTCAGAGTTCTCAGAGGACTCTTTTTCGTGACAGTTCGATCCTTCTTCAAGGATGCGATATCGCAACCGAATGATCTGGCTTGAGCGTAAGAAAGCCAAAACAACTCAGCTTGATTGAGCTCGTCGACACTTAGAGACGACGCGGTGCGAATTCTATCCTTCCCTTTCTTGACTAGCAAAGAGAAAAAACGGTAGATGTATGCGGTCACACGGACGAGCTTAGTCCAGCTAGAAAATTTATACATTAAATCCCACTCTTCCGAGCCTTCCATATGAAGAACAGGGGACCTTTTAATTTCACTTGAAATCTTCAGAATGGTATCAGAAGAGAGCGGAATCGCTACGTCATGGGTCGGCCATGACGTGGAAGGCCCCTTTAACCAGTGGGGTCCAGTCCACCACAGTGGATGAGTTAGTAATTCGGATGCTAGTAGGCCGCGAGAAGCACAATCCGCGGGATTGTCCTTCGACGGAACGTGTTCCCATCTAGCCGACGGCAAATTGTTTTGGACCTCGGCTACTCTATTGGCCACGTACGTGGTCCATTTAGATGGATGCTGGCGTAGCCAGGCCAGCGTGATCGTGGAGTCCGTCCAACAATAAATCGGAGCGTCACGTAAATTAAGTGAATTTAAAATCCACTTCACAAGTCGACTCAAAAGTACTATCGCGTTTAACTCAAGTCTTGGTATGTTCACGGTCTTAACGGGTGCGACCTTTGTCTTGGCAGCGATTAAGCTGATCTCATAATCCGTTAAAGAATGCAACACGCGAAGATAGACGACGGCAGCAAAAGCTCGGTTTGACGCGTCCGCGAATCCGTGCACCTCGATCGCGAGATTATCGGGGTGCTGACCTGTCCATCGCGGAATACGAATTTCTTTCAATTTATTAAATTCGGAAACGAAATCACTCCATCGTTGTTTCACCTCGTCGGGTAGAGGTGAATCCCAGTCGCAATGTAATAGCCACAACTCCTGTAACACGATTTTAGCGACGATCACAACAGGAGCGGCCCAACCGAGAGGGTCGTAGAGTTTCGCAACGAAAGAGAGAATTGAACGTTTTGTAGGAGCGATTGGGATGGTTGAATTCACGACGAGCCTAAATGAGTCCTCAGCAGGGATCCATGAAAGACCGAGCACTTTGAGTGATTCGTTATTTAGGATGAGGTGATCGGTGACGTCGGATTTATCGGTCGAAAAATCTTTGAGAAGCTCGATCGTATTGGACGCCCATTTTCTTAACTGAAAACCTCCGCTTTTCATAAGATTTATCACTTGATCGCGCGTATCTGTTAAAGTCTGAATATCATTCGCTCCAAACAAAGTGTCATCCACGTAGATGAACTCATTCAAGATTGGAACCGCGGCAGGGTAATTAACGCCCTCGTCGAGAGCAAGTTGTTTGAGCACGCGCATGGCGAGATATGGAGCCGGAGCGAGACCGTATGTCACCGTGAGGAGCCGATAATGTTGAATCGTCGCGTCCTCCGTCGGACGCCAAAGAATTCGCTGATAATCTATATCTTTGGGATGAACGCGAATTTGACGGAACATCTTTGCTATGTCCGCAGTATAGACATGGCGCCATCTTCGCCACCGAGACAAAACGGCAGGAAGATCCTGCTGTAACTTAGGTCCAATTAACAAGTGATCATTCAGCGTTGTGCCGTTTCGAGTTTTACACGATGCGTTGAACACTACGCGTAACTTAGTAGTACAACTTGCTTCCCTAATCACTGGATGATGCGGGATATAAACCGGTAAATATTCCGTTTGTTCCAACTCGTCTACGCGGGTCATATGTCCGAGCGACTCATACTCAGCAAGAAACTCGTTGTATTGCGAACCGAGTTCTGAACGATTCCTCAATCTATTCTCCATACGACCGTAGAGAGACCGCGCGATGGACAGAGATTCCCCGATTTCGATCGGCGGAGCTGACTTAAACGGCAGTCGAACTACGTATCGACCGTCGGAGTGACGATAATGAGTTCGAACGAAATGTCGTTCGCAATTCTCCTCTTCGTCAGTGAGAGGAGTGGGTGACGAGATCTCTTCATCCATCCAGAATTGCTGGAGAAGAGAGTCCACGTCTTGACTGAGAACACAGTTCAAGACGGCAGCTTCTGTCGAAGCCCGTTGCTCTTTTCCGGTGGGCCCGGAAATAATCCAACCGAGTGCGGTTAACCGGGCAGTGGGCGTGCCGAGCGGCCCCTGTCGTAAATCGCGCATCAAAAGCGAGCCGTAAATATCCGCGCCAATCAACATGTGGATCTGATGTTTACTTGACGGGTCCGGATCGGCTAAAGAAAGGCCTTTTAAATGAGGCCACGACTCGACAGGCTGAATCCGCGACGCGGCGTAAGACGTAATCCGCTGAAATACGTACGCGGTAAAAGGAAACGTGGGATCTGACTTATCGCAGTGTGTCAGCCGCAATGATACTCGCGATTTAGCTGAACCGGTAAACTTCTCTCCGAATCCTTTTATCTGTAGGTTGGCTCGTTGTCGCTTCGCACGCATGGTCTGACACAACGCTTCTGAAATGAAGCTGAAATTGGATCCTTGATCCAGCAGCGCGCAAACCTTGAAGCATCTACCTTCGGCAGTATGAACGTCGACCCACGCGGTTGCGAGAAGAACTGTCGGAGTCGTAACGCTTGGCGGTTTCACAGTTTGAACGCTCGCGACGGCAGCTCTCTCGAGAACGCAAGATGTATCCGTTTTCGCGATCGTCGCTACGCCCGTCTTATTCGATTCCGGCTTGTCGTCGTCGGCCGATGCTTGATGATTCGCGGAATGTAACAACGAATGATGAGGGCGACGACAGTGGGAGCATCGCTGCTTGCTTGTACATTTTGGCGACATGTGACCCGGCTTCAGACAGAGAAAGCAAATTCTATTTTGACGCGCAATAGAGTTTCGTTGCGTGGCCGATTTACTGAGAAATGTTTCACATTTTGAAATAAAATGATTACCGGAGCAATGAATGCATTTTATAGCGGAAACGTTGTTTACAGACGATCGCGGCTTGTCGTTCTTAGAAATTGCGGCAATTTTTGCAACGTCAGTAAAATCGGATAAACCCCGAATACGAAGAGCAAGGAACTCGTGGATGTCCTTGTAAGAAGGGATCGCGTGACTCGACGAGACTTTCAAGTTCCACTCGCTCTTTGTTTTAACGCTAAATTTCTGGGAGACAACGTACACGAGAATATCATCCCATTGATCCACCGGTCGATCTAGATTATGTAACGCGGCAATCGACGCGGCCACTGTGTCGCGCAACTTGCTTAATTCTATGACATTTTCATTTCTCATAAGCGGCAGACTCATAAACGCATGCAAATGCGATTGAATCAACGTTAACCGATCGTCATACTCATCAACTAACAGTTGCCACGCGGACTCGTAATTCGCGTCAGAAATTCGTAAATTATTAATTTTTAATGCGGCGTCGCCGATGATGCTTGTTTTCAAATAATGGAACTTCTGAGTATTAGAGAGAGCGTCATTTTTTGCGACTAGCGACTCGAATGTACTCTTAAAACTCTCCCACTCGAGAAATCTACCGGAAAACTTAGGTAATGTAATCCGTGGCAAATGAAAGTTGGCATGAGTATTATCGCGAACCGAGGAGTCAGTACTACGATCGAGAGTAACCGGTTGACGGTCAGTAAATCGACTTATCGTTTCTCGGAGGTAGTCGACGGTCTCGTCGTAGATCTCCTCAGCTTCCAGGAATTTCTCATCCAAGAAGTACGACATCGTCTTCTGATCCTCCTTCGTAGTGGTCTGCAACAACTTGAGATGCAGCTCCTGACAGGATGCCCAAAGCGTATGCACTTTCTCTAATCGACCTTGTGTCTTCGGCAAAGTTACGTTAGCCTTAACCAATTTTTTAAAGTTTATTAGAACTCTCTTGAGCTGGTCGATTTTATCGGTTTGTGCGATCAGCAAATTCCGTAACTCGGCCATGATCAGCGAATTAGCAGCACTAATGAAGCAGGAGAGCGCGAGGAGTGAGTCGATAGTGACAGGTTTAGTCCGAGATCACTCAATATATGTCGGGCAAGTCAGCACGTCTCCGACGGCACGAACTCGCGGACGACCGTATCGATACGCGAGAAAATGTCTCCTCGAGGAACCTCACAAATTTATGCCGGGCGAGTCAGAATGTCGCCGACGGCATGAACTCGCGGACGACCTTGTCGATGCGCGAGAAAAATGTCTCCTTAGAGAACTTCACAAATTTAGGCCGGGCGAGTCAGAATGTCGCCGACGGCACGAACTCGCGGACGAGCTTGTCGATGCGCGAGAAAAATGTCTCCTCGAGGAACCTCACAAATTTATGCCGGGCGAGTCAGAATGTCGCCGACGGCACGAACTCGCGGACGACCTTGTCGATGTGCGAGAAAAATGTCTCCTTAGAGAACTTCACAAATTTATGCCGGGCGAGTCAGAATGTCGCCGACGGCACGAACTCGCGGACGACCGTATCGATACGCGAGAAAATGTCTCCTCGAGGAACCTCACAAATTTATGCCGGGCGAGTCAGAATGTCGCCGACGGCACGAACTCGCGGACGACCTTGTCGATGCGCGAGAAAAATGTCTCCTTAGAGAACTTCACAAATTTAGGCCGGGCGAGTCAGAATGTCGCCGACGGCACGAACTCGCGGACGAGCTTGTCGATGCGCGAGAAAAATGTCTTACTGTACCCCAAACAAGGTGTCGTCTTCGTTTCACTCGCGGTGGAAAGTTACTGCACAGTCACTTACATCCGGCTCGAAGGACCATTCATTCTGTGCATAAACCTTCGAAATTAATTTTATGCACAAAAGGAAAATATTTTTTTTTTGCGCCGAGAACGTAAACCTGCAGTAGGATTCTGCGAGGAGAGAGTGAACGAGTCCGTAAGATGAACTTTGCAATGATTTATTATACAGCAAAAATGAACAGTAACAATAGTCTAATAACGCGTTCGTTTCTATACGCGATTTCCGGCACTCTGATCTCCTTGCGAGCTATCAAGGCGGACTCTCGGGGCAGATTGCTCCGAATTCGTACAGCGGTAACGACAACGGCCGAAAAATCATATGACCGGCGCGTGACACGTGCGTGCCCTATTGTGATTCGCTTGTGATCGACGTATTGAGGAACGAGATACGAACAGAAAAACGCTTGTTTGTCCCTCTGGAATGCGCGGTCGCGATAGTAAGTCGAAAGTGATGACTTGGCCGAAAACATCGAAAGACGGCTTCGCGAATAATCCTTACAATTTTATACAACATATATATAATAATTATATTAAATTCTATTTTTTCACAAAGTATTTAATGACGTTAATAAATAATATTGAAAGTAATTATACATATATTAAGAAAATATTCAAAGATGTATTGCCAGATACGTTTTTTCATTGATATATGCATGCCCTTTTTTCAGGACGCTCAAAGATGTCAACAAAGTTACATACATTTTTATATTTAATGTGATATCGCAATTTCGTTATGTAACGGTTATAAAGTTTTTACTGAATGTATACATTAATGTCAATAAAAAAATGTCAATGTTACATATTTAAACTAATGTTACAATTATGTCCTTACAGTTGTATAGCATTTATAAAATTTTTAGAGCATATACATTTACATTCACCAAAATACATAAATGTTACGTATTTAGCATAACGTTACAATTACGTAATTAGAGTTATGTTGTATTTATAAAGTTTTTAGAGTATACACATTTACATTCACCAAAATACATAAATGTTATGTATTTAACATAACGTTACAATTATGCCATTAAAATTACGTAGTATATACAAAAATTTTAGAGTATGTGCATTTACATTTATCAAAATACATAAATATTACGTATTTAATATAACATTACAATTATGTCATTAAAATTACGTAGCATTTACGAAAATTTTAGAGTATGCACATTTACATTTATCAAACTACATAAATATTACGTATTTAACATAACGTTACTATTACGTAATTAGAGTTATGTTGTATTTATGAAACTTTTAGAGTATACACATTTACATTCACCAAAATACATAAATGTTACGTATTTAATATAACGTTACAATTATATCATTAAAATTACGTAGCATTTACGAAAATTATAGAGTATGCACATTTACATTCACAAAGAAACAAATGTTACGTATTTAACATAACGTTACAATTATGTCATTAAAATTACGTAGCATTTACGAAACTTTTAGAGAATACACATTTACATTCAAATTTCATAAATGTTACATAACAAAGTAACGTTAAAATTATATAACAATTCTATGTAACAATTATAGATTCATTACGTTATTGACATAAACGATACGTCACAGTTTCGTTATGATGATCTAATATATACATATAAAACATTATGTAATTATTACGTAAATGATCCCTGCGTGTTTACTGGGCATCCACTTATTTTCAATAGATAAAAGTAGTTTTATTTTGTATCTTATCTTTTTGAAATAAGTGGATGAATTGTTATAATCCGAATGACTATAACTGTATTATAGTAAATATCAAATTAGTAATAAATTAGTAAGCCGGCTGTGACCCGAAAAATTCCTTGTGTCTCACCAACTCTGGTGAGACACAACAATTGGTGGCAGCGATGGGATTATATCAGCCGCAAAACCGACGTCGTCCCCATCATCCAAAGCGGCGAAGATCTATAAAAACACATTATAAAAAGTGTTAGACGTTAGTAACACTGACGGAAACAAGCAGAAGCTACGACAAGTACGAGAGAAAGAAAGAACGGACAACACGAGCAGTACTACGAACGATAAGCAGCTGCGGCCCGAAAGGAATCGCCGACGTCCAAGGACAACGCCGACCTATGACAACCTCACGGACAGCGCACCAATACGGAGCAACCGTTATCAGCCCACGAGTGATCGAGTTGCAGCAGCCATAGCCGACCTGTGTAAAGCGTAACAATGCGAGCTGTAATACTGTAAGTCCGAATTTATTTGTTTGCGTGAATGTCGGAAGGTGACGAAACACCCCGACAAGCGATTAAAAACCGAATCGTGGTTGCATAGTACACCGGTACGGTTAACAACGCGAGTATTGCCTTTAACTGTGCAAAATCTCGAAAGCGTTCGTAAAAATTTAGACAGCGACTTGTCAAACAAAAATAATACCGAGTTACCTCCGAACATAATAAACAAACGAGAATTTCCGTTTACTAGTTTTGACGCGAGTATATTTCCAAATAATCCGAGCGACTCCGTTCAAGTAACTCAAGACGAACCGCGTCGATTGCGACCGTATATCAGCCGAACTCCGAGTAGAGTATCTTTGCGGAGAGAATTTTCATTAACGTTATACGACAGCGAAATATTTGACCCCGAAGAAATTTATAGCCACGTAAATATGGCAGAAAATACAAACGCGGACGCGATTATTCCGTCTGCCGCGATAGATGCCGAAATAAGCATGCTCCGACAAACCCTTGTTCAAAGGGGGAAAATTTAGACGCCGCGTCACAATCCTCCGTCATAGCGTCCAGGGAAACTTCCCAAATGCTTAAAATAATGCAAACTATACATGCGAAGCTACATACAGTAAACACACGTATAGATAGGATAGAAGCCGCACAGGCATACACACACAGAGACGAACGACGGGAGTCCGATAACGAGCCTCGTATGATTTACGGACGGACTGAGCGCGACGTACGAAATCGACGGAGTACTGCACGACAATATATGTCTCTAAAAGAAGCGCGAATGATGATACCCGAATTCGATGGTACATCGCGACACCGCCTTCAAGAATTTCTGAACGCATGCACATATACCATGCAAAACATACACCCCGGAGGCGAAGAGTCTCTGATACAAGGCATACTATTTACTAAATTAAAGGGTAAAGCCATGCAAGATTTCGAAACGCGAGACATACAAACATTTGAAGAATTAAAGCAACAACTAGAGACCGCATACTAAAGCAAGCAAAGTACTGCCCACTTACAACTAGAATTCAATTCACTAAAGCAAAAATATAATGAGACAGCACAAAGTTTCGGGCAACGCGTCGACCAGCTCGCGATGAATTTATACGATTCAATGATAGAAGGAGAGAACCATGTGAGCTCAGAGAAACGCACTATTCTACAAACGATCCAAAAACAACGTTATTGAATTTTCAATTAGGGCTACGAAGCGACTTAAAAGTACTCGTACGCTCACAACGATATACGACGCTTTAAGAAGCCGGCGCGAGCGCGGAAGAGAGATTTATCAGATCTAGCACGGGCAACTAATGCCTTGCTATATAAACCTGAATCAGCGCAACAAGGACAGCAAACAACTGGACAGTGTTATAAATGCGGAAAAACCGGACATTATGGACGAGTCTGTCGCAGCAAGATCAACGTCCTACCAAAACCCGAAAAATACTCGCGCGTAACCGCCGTCGAAAAATTATGTACCCATTGCAAGAAGCGTGGACATAATCGCGAAGAATGTTGGGAGTTAAATGGGCGACCGAAAAATAAGACGCTCCCACGGAACAAATCAGACGACCGAAAAAACCCGCGAAGTATTAATAAAATAGATAATCAAAGAATCCAGCAGGACAGAATTTCCAATCCCGAGCGTAGCAGCGATGAAGACGGAGAGCGCGGAGATAAGATTAAGAAGATTTGCGCGCTCGAATATCAGGTGACACACGTGCGCTGAACGCCGAAAGAGAGAGAGCGAGTTTAAATATAATTACTCTGTCCATGCGAAAGGCGAAATACGGAAAAGTGAATGTGCTATACAATTCAGGAGCCACGATTTCATTAATAAAAGTGAAACATTTAAAAGGCGCGACCAAAATCTACAATGATAAAATAACCCTCGTTGGAATAACCGGTCACAAAGCAAAGACGATCGGAAAAATGTTACGCTACCATTGAGCTAAACGAGAACAAAATAAAACACGCGATTTACGCCGTGAAGGATGATTTCCCGATGGAATACGACGGGATCATAGAAATCGATTTTCTTCAGAAGCAGCAAGTCACGTGCGATTACAAAAAACGCGAATTACAAATCGGAAACGCCGTCCTAAAATTGCAACCGTATAACAAAATTATCTTAAGGCCGCGTAGTGAAACAATTATACAAGCGATAACAAATCATAATAAGACAGGGATTATTCGAGCCAAAGGAACTGCCCCAGGAATCTATATCGGACGATGTTTAGTAGAACCGAAGGACTACCAATGTCCCATCAGCGTAATTAATACAACTGATAAGCCGGTCTAGATCTACACACTCCTCGTAATCGTAGAAGACGTCTACGAAGATAACGCGCACGAATTATACACGATACATACAGACGAGACTCCGAATCCGTTAACGCGTGACGAACAAATTTGACAATTGTTACACAGAACACTTAAATAAGAAAGAAAGGAAAGCGATACAGGAAATATGCGAAGAATATAGTGACGTGTTTTATTTAAGCGGAGAACCACTGTCATGCACAGCAACACTAAAACACGAGATAATCACGCGCGCGGATATCTTACCCCTTAATGTGAGACCGTATCGCCGTCCCGAGAAACACAAAGTAGAAGTGAATAAGCAAGTACAGAAAATGCTAAAAGATGGAATTATTAGTACAAGCCAGTGGAATGCACCGTTATTAGTAGTGCCAAAAAAGGCCGACGCATTAGGCAAATTGCGATTAAGAGTAGTAGTCGATTTCCGGAAGTTAAATGAATTAACTATAAGCGATTTATTTCTACTGCCAAATATTATTGATATTTTGGATCAGCTGGAAAACGCGAAGTATTTTACAACGCTCGATCTCGCATCCGAATATCACCAGATACCAATGGCCGAGCGCAACAAAAATAAAACAGCCTTCTCTCTACGGACACTACAAATTTCATAATGCCGTTTAGACTTAAAAACGCACCTGCGACTTTCCAACGACTCATGAACTCGGTGCTAATCGGGATACAAGGGCTCCGATGTTTCGTTTATCTCGACGACATTGTTATATATGGATCCAGTTTAGAGAATCACAACAGAAGACTCGCGGAAGTATTACAACGCCTACGGAAACACAGTCTCAAACTACATCCTGACAAATGCGAATTTTTACGCAAAGAGGTGATATACCTAGGACATATTATTTCCAAAAACGGTATACTGCCAGATCCGTCGAAATTAGAAGCGGTAAAAAATTTTTCGACGCCGCGGAAAGTAAAAGACATACAGTCGTTTATCGGACTAGCAGGTTATTACCGAAAATTTATAGAAAACTTTTCACGAATCGCGAAACCGTTAACAAAATTAACAAAGAAAACGGAAACGTTTGAATGGAAAAATGAACAACAAATCGTGTTTGAAAAATTAAAGGAAAAATTAATGATAGCGCCAGTGCTAAAGTAACCGGACTTTAATGAAGAATTCAATGTACTTACCGATGCTTCGGACTATGCAATCGGAGCCGTACTATCACAAGGAACGGTAGGCAAGGATAGACCTATCGCATACGCCAGCCGAGTATTATCTCGCGCGGAACAAAATTATAATACTACGGAAAAGGAATTATTGGCAATCATATGGGCTGTTAAACATTTTACTATATATTGGCACAAAGTTTAAAATAATTACCGATCATAAACCTTTGATATAGTTGTTCAATGTAACTGATTCCGGGTTTAGATTAATCCGCTGGAGATTAAAGCGAGGAATATGATTATGAAATTATACACAAGACCGGACGAGCAAACGCGAATGCCGACGCGCTAAGCCGACAGGTAACCAGAGATATCACCGGGGAGAAAAGAAATAGAATCTTTAGATTAGAAGAAAACGAAGAAGAAGACAAGGAAGAAGAGGAAGAATTTACCGATAACACAAGGAAATATTCTGAAGAGGAAAAGAATCAAATACTCTACGAATATCACGATGCACCCACAGGAGGGCATCAAAGAATCGAACGAACAATCAAAAGAATTTGATTAAATTATAACTGGCCAGGATTGACAAAAGATGTCGAACGGTATTTGCCAAATGCAAATCCTACCAAAAAAATAAGTAATCGCGAAGAATAAAAGCATCCCTCGTGATCACAGATACTCCGAATAAACCATCCGAAAAATGTGCATTCAAAATTGAGGTTGATATTTTTTTTGACCAAAAACCGGCATGTAATTTAAATGTCCCTTTATTTATTAAAACACAACATTATGTTTTTAATTAATAAAGGAACATTCAAATTACATGCCGGTTTTTGGTCATTACTCAATTTTGAATTCTCTATCGGCGATTAAATATTATTTACTGTAATTTGTAAGTTATAAGGTTTTTAAAATATATTTCGAAACAATGCCAATACGAGCCTGGATATTTTCGTGTACAATAATTTTATCATTCGAACCTAATTCATGTCAATTGATTTCGATAAATTTTTAGAAAGTGATTTTACATTGACAGACGAATCGTCAAAATGCCAGAGAAGAAGTATGTAAATAAATTTTTAAACGAAAATAATAAATATTTTGGGTCAAATAGACCCGAACAGAAAGGTCAATGTAATAAAATTGTTGCAATAAGAAAACCAAAATTTAAATTGCAAACTTAATTAAATATTTGAAAAAATTATAAAATTACTTTTATTTAATATATCTTTATTTAATATTCACGACGTTTCTAAGAGCTTCGTTTTTAAGAGCTTGTAACCAACACAACAATATAGTTAATTGTTTCACATTACATATATCATGTCACATTTTAAGATTAGAAATTAAGTTTATATATAGAAAGTTGTGTTTAAGGTAGGATACATATTAATGTGTGGAAATAATTATTGTTACTCAGTTACTTTTTAATTAATTTTTTAATTTTAATTTTCTAATAATTGTCATTATTATAATTTGTAGCACTTGATAAGGGCCAAAACCCATGGCCGAAACGTCGTGAATATTAAATAAAGATATATTAAATAGCCAGAGTTGGTTGATTAAATTACTACCATTTTTAATTATCATCTGGTGACTTCAGAGATTTTTACATCTTTTACTTTTATTTATTATTTAAAATTTGTAGAATATATAAAAATAATAATTTCATTCGTTATTTAAAATAAATCAAATGACGAATAAATTTTTATTTATCCTTCACAAGCAGCGAAATAACAAATAAAATTTTATTTTTCATTTACTGATGTCCAAATAACGAATACATTTTTATTCATTATTTATTGGAAAGGGATTATTTTAATAGAAAGGGGAATAATAAATAAATAATTTTTTACTTATTAATTAATGATTATGAAATATTATTTATTCTCATTCTTAGAATAAATATTAAATATTAGCAATGAGAATTATTCTATAAATAATAAAATCGAAAAGACTCTGATAAAAATACAAATTCAAGTAAAGAAAGCTTTTAAACTCATACTTTTATTATAAGAGATCTTTATACTCGAATTTGTATTTGTACACGGAGAGAATTTTCTCTTAGAATTTATCAGGAAAATCATGGTAATCGTAGGATAATATGGTGTTGGGAGAATTTTATAAGAATATCTCTGATTAATATTTTCTACAATATTAATATGTACATAGTAAATTTTACTGTGCATAGCAAAATTAATCGAGTATATTTTATATTTTATTGTGGTAGATATTATTTTTATTGTGGTAAATATTAATCAGTAAAACTCTTATAAAATTTTTCCAATACCATATTGTCCCACGATTATCATGATTTTCAGGGTAAATTCTAAGAGAAAATTTTCTGTGTATTACAGACTTCTCGATTCTTATTATTTTAAAATATTTCCATTTCCCTACATATTTATTGACAACTGGAAAAAGTCACACGCATTATACGCGCATAGCGCGCACATTGTGTGACTCTTTAGGTTGTCCATGCTAAACGCGCTCCTCCCAACGCTTGGTTGGCGCGCCTAGTATCGCGTAACGTGGGAGGTTCCTTTGCGCCGCGCGCTCCTGCCGAGGGCTGATTGGCTGATCTTTAACAATTAATATCTCATTGATTATTACGAAATCGCAAAATGGTACAGGACTTTTTTACTCAGTATAACGTCCTCTACCTGCCCACCAAGGGTGGTTCGCGAATTATGGAACACCCTGTATTATACATATATTATACATATATCTATGCACATTTATTTCGAAAAGTCTTTGATACATGCAAGTGCATCGCGATATAGATGCGTTCGAAATAACGAAATAAAAATCCTTTACAAAATAATAAAAATTAAAATTGTTACGTGTGCAATTTGTTGAATGAAACATTCTTCATTAGATTTCTATTTAATTTCAAGTTTGGTTTTGATTTTTTATTCAAGCGATTTTTTACTTAATTGCTTTCACTAATGGCTCTTTCACTTAATTACTTTTGATCGATATTTTATACGATACCAAATATTTTTGATCGATTTTCCAATTAATATTTTTTATAAATTCATAAAATTCTCACGTCTCTCATTTCCTGGCAAATAATTATTCACAAAAAATTGATTGATTATTCTGGCAGCGCAATACTGAGGTTGATGCTGGCAAAGGAACTTCTCTGTCGGATGTACTTGGTGAATCGAAACGCAATCCATTACACCGCAATATTATTGGCCTTCTGCATGGACGAAGATCCTCGCGAAAGTCTCGGAAAAGCATTCACTCTTGCCATGGGTACAGGATTTGTACTGATACAGCAAAAGATGAAAGATATGTTGACGAGCTTCTTGAAGAAAGTGCCGTGCAAAGAAATTGGAATTAAGTAAGGATTATCTTCGTGAGAAAGCTAATGAGGTAATTTATAAAATTTATGCTAATTTATGCTATTATTTGAAGCTGACTTTGTTACTTTTGCAATTAAATAAATTATATAAATAAAATAATATAAAGTATTTGAAATAATATAAATACAACAATAAAAGAGAAATGGAAAACAATGATTATGTATTTGCATATATGCGAAAATCTTTATATGATTTTGTCATAGATTATAATTTAAATATCATAGATATTTGCTGAATCAATAGTTAATAAGACAACAAGATGGATAATTGAGAATACTATTTGTTCCATAAAAAAATAAAGTTGTTAACTTATATATGTATTTGATTTAATATGAATATTAAATCAGATATATCTTTGAAAATAAATTGATAAGAATATATAATACATCAGTAATTATATCGTAAATATAAAAATAAGTATCCTTAGGAATCTCGGAAGAAAATGCAATTGTTAAATAAAAATATATTTGGTTTCAAATAGTGCGAGAAATTATTAATCACATAATGAATAGAGTAACAAAGGCTACCATTATATTTGAAAAAATTTACGATCATGATCTACTTCCGAAACATAATACAGCAGTTAATGGATTGGGCAAAATAGATCCAGCTCAACTTTTGCCACCGGAAGTAACAGCAAAGCACTTAGTTGTAGAAGATTTATCTGTATTGAGTGACGAACACGAACACAAGACGTATTTGCCATCAACTCCATCAGCTGATGGAAAGCCTGAAAATTACGAAATGATTCGGCATGAGATGAGAGAATGATCTTTTAGCTGCCACGGGATGTTTGCATGGTAAATTTATTTATTTATCACTCTTGTGAATAACTTTAATTAATCTTTTTATTCTCTAACAAAGAAAACTGCATTTTATAATCAAAAAAATGAATTTTAAACTTAAAAAACGAAATTTATACCTAGTAAATTTTAGTTTGAAGTTTGAAGCAACATTTTATTTATTTAGAAAAGCAATTTTTAATTAGAAATCTAATCTAATTTAAATTAGAAATGTAAATGTAGAATTGTATTGAAAAAATATATACATATATAAGTTATGTAAATACATTTTTACAATATAATTTTTAATTATTTTTTAAACGAATGTAGGTCAGAGTGATAATTTTGCTTAAAAATAATGTTTATTAGAATAATTATTTTTTTAGACTGTTTTATTTACGTGTTTACCGTGGATTGCATCACAAGCGAATATTTTTCAAACCTCTATGAGTCTTTGCGAAGGAATATAGCACGTATACAATAAATTGAAAGATGAAAAATTAAATGATGATAAAAATCTCGTTTTATCGTTTATTAAATCATAGTTTTATTCATGAATTATTAAGTGTTTCCGACATGTTTGTTTAAAAAAATATGACAATTCTACTTCGAAACATTCTAAAAGAAAAACATGTAACATGCAACGTCTTTTCCTGCTCCGAAACGCCAAGTTCGGACAGGGGAGTGTTCAATTTAAATATTCTAAGAATTCTGATAGCAAAACGTCAAAGATCGGTAACAACAGAGCTAATTACTCGTACTTTGGTACTTTCGGTAACTCGCGATAAAGTTGGGCCACAGTATAACTATACCCAGTAGCGACAGTGAGCGTCGGCACCTTTGATGTAGTTTGTCTCAACTCGGCAACGTCACGTGGTATGCCGCCATATTGCTAAGGGTAACGGGCGCTACGATTCAAATGTATGTACACACGGGGATAGGAATGCTTTTTTGAAGTTACACGCATATTGGGCATAATCCGACATGCTTCGATATTTTGATATTTGTGTTATGACTATAGATATTCGATAACGCTGTCTCAGTAAAATATTAAAATAATATATAAAAATATAATATATAAATAAAATATTATAAACAAATACAAATATATTAAGCTGTGAAGCACGTAATCCAGTTATGTCCGATATATGTGTGACACGTTAATTTCACGCTCACATTTTTTCAACCATAATTTTGCTCTGAAAAACGTTTTATACACAAAATATTAGGAAGAAAATATTTGATATATAATTAACATTTATATATATTTATATTTGTAAATTACAAATTTATTAATAACAATTAGTTTTATATACCTATCTGGATCTTTTGGGAAAAAGGAAAAACTGAGACCAGGTTTACGCTTAGAAATATTTTTACAATTTTTCATAGCGCAACTGTATCCACCTTTCTTCACAGATGACATCACGAATGAGTAAAGAGGAAACAATTAAATTTCAAGCGAGATTTATCGAGCTAATTATCTTATTACGCGATTTCTAGCACTACACAACATATAATAACCCGCTTACAGCAGCTGACGGCAGCCATGTTGCTAAGGGTATAAGTTCGCACATGCGCACTCAGATTTGAGACACGTTTAAATGGCCCACTGTCGCTACTGGGTATAGTTATACTGTGGTTGAGCGCCAGGCGCATGTAAATGCGCCACGATATTAATTAAAACGGTACTTAATGTAACTTTTCAAAATTCGGTAGTGAGTCGCGGGTCTAGATGATTTTTAGTCTATGGTTGAGAGAGAGGTATATAGAGAGACATACACATGTTGACATGAATAGACATATATATATTTCAAACACTTAGGACTAACAATTTTACATGTAGTAAGTATATATTGACAATATAATTATATAACGGATATTAACATAAAGGCTAGCGGTATAGAAGAATATAATATAATGATATATGCAAATATGTCGGTATGACGAAATCGATCTATTAAATTTTCATTAATTATAACAATGTTAAACACTTTTAACAATTTCGCGACAATATTATACGAACGGAATTCACAAAGAAAAAAAATTGGTAAACGGTGTGCTGTTCAAACTTATTATCGCGGACACGCGGTATATACAGAGGTCACATAAACATAATTCAAGACACGGCGCGGTATACAAAAAAAAGATAACAATCAGATAACGGTAATTTCGTGACTCTCTCGCACGACTCTCTCGCCGAGTCGAAAATTGAAATATTTAACACACTCGCGGAGAACGGCTGCACGCAAATTCCGAAAATCTAATGATCGAATATGTAATAAACATTACTTTGAATATATCGGCAAACAAGAATTTACGATTCTTGCTCTCGGAACGATTGACTATCGGCGGCACTTTTTCGGAGAGCGCTTGGCTCGCGAAACTCGAAGTCGGCTAGCCCCGCGGTACGATACTCAGAGAAAAAGACCGCTCTCTCTAACACAAAACGATACGATAACGAGAGGACACGGTACTCACGGTAATTACTCTACGTTCTCGCCACCCACGGCACCAACCAACAATTACGTACGGCTACCCGAGAGGCGGCTTACAGTATTTGACGGTAAAAATTGGTCCTCCTGTCGCACAACTGGAGATCTGGAGGCACCCTCTCTGGCTTATGGCACACCGAACAGTGAAGAGCCGGGCCTCGCGCGCCTTAGTACCTTAAGCGCCGCGCCGATCTCTTGCGCATTCCATCGATGATAGGGTCGATGGCGGGAACTCTAGGGTCTCCCTGACTTTCCCCCTAGCTGGGGTAATTTCTCGCCGGTATTTTTAAAGCTGCCCGAGAGGATGTTTCTCCGAGTTTGCTCTTTTGGCATTTCTCCTTGGAGAATAGGCGGTAGGCTGGCCGGGCCCTCCGTCGTCTCTCTCCAGGATTGGCCCCGGAGTTGATACGGCTCGGAGTTCTCTCGGTACTCTAGAAGAAGTCACCTGCATTAAATTTTGCGCGAGAGATATTCACATAATTTTTGGCCACTCGATACTTAGCTGCGCGAGGTCCCGTGCTCTCTCTCACTCTCGCTCCATCTCTCTCTCTGCTGCGGCATTCCGGCACATCCCGTCTCGCTTTCTTTTGATTTACAAAATGGTCTCCGGCCGCTCTCTCGGACCGTCGTTGTCGCTCTCTCTATGAATCGCGCTGCACGCGCATCGACAGGCCGATGCTGCGTGCAATTGTGAGTCTCGCAAAAATAAAAATACAAGAAACGGATCGCACCCTCTCCGAAATGAGGGGCGCTCCAGATCTCCGCGTCCTACCCGATCGGACTTTCTGCCCTTGTGACGGCGCTCCAAAAGCGTCACGTCACAAACAATATAACGAAAGTTTACATTAAAAAAAAATAAAATATAAATGAAAGCTAAATTTATGTAAAAAGATTGAATAGTTTTTTTCTTCATTATAAATCTAACATTTTCGTAAAATTTTATTTCGTAAATTTTTTCCGCACAAATTACAGATTATTTTTTATTCTTGAATTTTTATTGTGTAATTTTAATTATTAAATTTTCATTATGTTTTAAATTTTGATTTGCCAAATTTTTATTATGTACATAATTTGTATTCTTCAATTTCTATTATATGATTATAATTTTAATTTGCCGAATTCCTATTATGTACATAATCTTAATACCTGAATTTCCATTATGTAAATAATTTTAATTTCCGAAGTTTTATTATGTATTGTAGATAATATTAATAGATCAAATTTCTATTATGTACAATTTTAATTATTTACATAATAGAAATACGGCGAATTAAAATTATGTATATATAAAAATCCACCCGCCTCCGCAGTCCTCTTCCGAACTCATGATCTCCAAAAAAAAATTTTAAACGCGGTTACGAAGGGTCTACAGGCACGTTCCCCTGGACGAGCTCCCCTCAAGAGAGATCCTTCACCGCAGGTCGTGTACTCCCGTAACCGATACTCAAACAAAACTTTGCTAAAGAGTCCTGATATTTAGTGAAACTCCGAAAAAAGAAAAAAAAACGGTATGATGATTGGAGTGTAAACCGAAAGTATCTCCGAACAAAAGTCAACGCAAAAAAAAAAAATATTTTCAGTGTTCGTACGGTCGAATATTTATTCTTAACTCGCGACGTTTGTTCACAACACACGCGAAATTCCACGGTACGTTTCCTCAAAGCACATCATACAAGGGAAAGCAAATATAATACAAACATATAAATCAAAATACCTGAAAGAAATGGATTAGCAACACACAAAATCAAAACAAGCAATATCAATAGTCAGCGAAATATATGCTACAGTTAATCCTTGTTCCTTTGTTAATTTAAACAGTCTGAAGAATTTCGTGCCCACAGAAATATACAAAAAGAAAACAAACATTTAAGTCACGCTCCAAAAAAAGAATTTTCAATAATAGCGTATTAATCGCATAGGATATATTAGCGGCACGTCGCTTAAGGCTTCTCAGGAAAGCGCAAGATCGCAGATTTTTATACAAACAAAATGCTAGAAATCATATACGCAATAAATGGTCATTGCAGTTTAAGCGCAAGCAAAGCAGCAGCATATAATTCGCACGCAATTTCAATAATTATTTCACGCCAGATATAAGTGTCTCATAGTACTCAACGCAGAAGTACTAGAGGTCTCGCAATAGAAATCTCCAGAAAAATGCTGGGATTTCCGACAAATGTTTCATCTCATCAAATGTAAATTTTGGCGAATAATAATTTCTCCTAACAGGAGTTCGAAATAAAGACAAAGTTTATTCATATAAATTGTAAAAGTACGCAAAAAGAATTAATAATAAGAAAAAATTTATAGACTTCTCAAAATATAAATTAATATTTTTAAATATACATGTTTCCGAGTTTAAAGTTCAAGCAACAGGTAAAAAAAAAAAATTGACTGACTCTGAAAAATCTATGTCCCAAAAAAAAAGAAATACAAAAAAAATTATTCTTCAAATATAATTTCTCTCAAAAGCGTTAACTGTAAAGAAAGGAAAGTTCAAACAGATATAACTCGGAATAAATATTCGCGAACATAATATTTAACAAAAATATAAAAGTCCTAAAAGATAATTATCACAAAAAAAATTATCACAAAAAATATTTTTTTGTCATATAAATCGCAACGAAAATTTTTGCTCCCTTCTGAGAATCCATATATAATATTCACTTCAAAAAATATATAGAGTTCATGTATCAAAATCGCATAATTTTAATGTCACATAAAAGCAAAAGAATTTTCATCTCAAATATATATCGAAAAATAGCCAATCTCGAAACCGAACGTCCCGTAATAATAAAATTGTTATTTCGTGGGCCCCACGTTGGGCGCCATTTTGTAACCGTTGATTTTATATTGTCCGTCGGATCGAAAAGGATCCGGGAAATAGGGCCGATGTAAGTGGCCGACGGCACACCTTCGGCGCGGAAAGCGGGAAATTCGCGTAAACACAAAAAATTAGGTTTGATTGGGCGCCAGGCGCGAGATTCGCGCCACTCTGAAAATTTACAACTCGACAAATGACCTTTATAATTAGTAAATCATCCCGAAAATTTCCGCGACGGCGGTAATCGACTCGCTCAGATCGTCAGGGGGTAGAGGGGGGAGTTCGGACAAGAGAGAGAACGGAATTCGAGAGAGGCTATTTGAAATCGCTCAAATATAACAAGCATCAAATATATTTAGACAATGATAAACGAAGATAGACAGAAAAATAATTGTAGAAAACTTGAGTACAATATTAGGTTCAGAAAGAAAATCAATATTCGTTAGATGTATTACGGAGAGATCTCCGCTTCAGTAATGTCGAAATACAGATAAACGAGGCCGAAATTTGATTCGGACAATACAGTACGGCGTATGTACGACCGAGACGCGGCGCGTTGTTATTGTTCCGCGCCTTTGAGACGACCCGACGCGGTGATATCGGACGACACGCGGGACCCGGAAGTAATTTCGCACGCCTACGTGTCGAATAATTATTAACGCACGGGACTTAATAAGGTCCGTGCGACGTAATTCATTCTGAGGATTCTAGACAGTACGAAATTTCCGAAAAACTGTAGTAGGTCCCGCGCGACTTCCTTTGAGATCGCTCACGCCGGTCGTCCCTCGCAATATTTCACAAAGAATCCGAAGACGGCACGGATAAGGATATGCGCGAGAGAGAATACGCTATTTCGGATGCGTGACTCTAAATAATTCTCTGTTCTCCGATCTAGAAACTCTAACAGACGAGAACGGTACAGTAATTACAAGACGATACCTTAATTTTTACATTAAGGGGTTAGGCCAGTCTAGAGTCCTCAAAAAAGGCCTAACTTTGACAATTTATTCTGGGAGTAAGGAAAAAGAAATGGAATTTCTCTCTTTCAGGCTTTATTAAACATGTATTTAAGTGTATAAAAAAATTTTTATTATGACATTTTGATACAAAATGGCGGCTACTGGGCCAATCTTCGGAATCACCTTTTTCAAGAGGGCCTCTATGGGCGACGGTGATTCTAGGAACTCGTGCTATCTGAAACAAAATAAAGAACGGGATTTTAATCTACATAAGATTTGCTAGTAAAGTACGTATGTTTTTAGCTTTACATCAATTTTTCGCAAAATGGCGGACTTGTAAAAAAAAGGTTCAATTTTTGACCGAAAAAATGTGCAGTAAATTGTTTATAAAAAAAAAAGTTGCAATGATAACAAAAAAATCGTACGTAGTTTACTAGATAACGTTACTGTGAAGCTACAGTTAAAATTTCAAGTGGATACGTGCGATAGTCTCCGAGTACCATCGTCGCCCGATTTGAAAAATGCAGTTTCAAGAAAAACGCGTTTAAAGTTTTACGTGCTGAAAATTTTGTTATACCTTCAGTCTGCGATGCCTGCGCCGTACATTTCACCTTCCATGGACACGTGGAACTCATCTTCTTCCTTTCTGGATGCCTTCTGTTCGATTCTAGATCTTCTTGCAGCATCTGAGAGCGAACGATCGGATAATTTGATGCGGTTTTGATCAGTCTCTTGACAGTAATTATAGCAGTTTGGCCCAATTTTGATGCCTATGTTCTGCATGACTCTCATGGCACTTGTGAGGCCATCATTATAAGTACCTGCAGCAATATATACAGCTGTGTCAAGTACATTTTTGCCACTGGATGTCACTTTTGGGGCCATCGACCATACTGTAGCGTTGAAACTCTCATTACTGTTTTGAGTGAAGCCGCCTATGCAACGAGTGAGTAGGTCATCACTGGTTAATTTTTCATAAATTGGAGTTATAGTCTTGTACACTTCTTCATGTAAAGGTGGTTTATGTGTATATTCGTCCAAAGTTCCAGTGGCCTTGGCCCTTTGCCACGAGCACCACGAATTTTCTCCGCTCGGGCAGTGATCGTGCTTGGGCTTGGCATCTGTTGATAATTTGTGATCTAGCGTTGCGTAGATCGCAGTCCTCATTTTCTCTACAGAATCATGATTTCTGCGTATCGCTAGACCATAATAAATTGACAGTTCATCGATCAATTTGCCAGTTAGTTTACCTTTTCCGCCGAGGCCCTTTGTTTTCTTTTTTAAATTCCGGAGATGCGTACCCATGCGTTTCTGGACGTGATCGATACACTCTTTTTTCTGGACAATCGAATCTTCATAAGGTGATGAATTTACAATACCCGTATATGTCTTAGAGTCTCCATCTCCGATATAGCTAGTATATTTCAGGTTGTGTAAAGATTTAGAGCGCTGGAACATTTCGCAAACAGCATTGACTTCCATGAGGCCCGAAGAGCCCTCGTGGTTAGCTTGGCATTCGTCGGCATGGGTTTCCAACCATTCCTCGTAATTTGCTGTACCTTCCTTCGTTTTCCAAAATTCGCATGCTTTACAGTACTTACATTTTACCGAAACGTCCACAACTTTACCAGTCTTCCATCCAATTAGCGAGACGAATCCAAAAAGCGACGAGAATCCTCGTTTTCGCCATGATCCATCACCGGACACAGCTATTCCTCCGGAGTTACTCGATTCATCGGTTTTTCCTTTTTCCTCTTGAGCAGCTTTCTTCATACTTTGCTCACACATTATTTCTGCACCACTATGAATACATTTCACTAAAGAGTCATAAAATGAATGAAAAATCGGCCGTGGATAATCCATGAATGCACAAAATTTTTGTATGCCGTGTAATCCCACTCCGATTAATCGCATTGCAAGAATGATTCTGCGATTAATTTCGTATGCTTTATCAATAAATAAACAGCTTGGAACAAAAACTTTATCGCATTCTTTACACGTAATCACAATCTTGAAACCCAAGCCACGATTTCCCGTTTCGGTAAATTCTACATCGGACTTACACTTTTTACAAACAACTACTTGAGAAATTGCTGTAAACATTGTCAAAAAGTCTATCATCTTGTATCCAACACTAGAATTCACTTCAATATCACCTGAATTATTTGCAGATAATTTCTTAGCAGACGTACCAACGTTCTCACTAGGCTGCTCCATTTCAAAGCGATTTAACGGACGCTGCCGCTTTGAAATGCTTGGTCCATCTGCTTTGGATTTCCGTCCTCTTTTGCCTTTTTGCACCGAATAAACTGGCTTCTTGTCATCACTCATATTGTTAACAATGATAGTTTATCAGTAAAAACCACTGTAGTCAATAAAATAAAATAAAATAATTCGTTAAAGCAGAAAAATTAACGAAAACAAAAAGAAGCGTTCACGCGTGGTGTCGTTTTTCAGCTGTCTGACTCACACACAAGCCCACACATACAGCTGTATTGATAAACAAACACTTCCTAACGACCTTTTGGGGAACAATTATTGGCCCCGTTGGTACATTAGTGCAAAGAGTAAGGTAAAAAGGGGACAAAAGGAAGCCCGCCGCGGCAAGTAGAAAATGCGCTCGTCGCCCGCTCCGAACGCTTCGACACTACAACGGATTGGACAGGGAAAAAATTGTTTTTTCACTATTCTACCAATTGAATAATGTTTTTAGGACCCTAAAGTGTACTTTAAGCCAATAAAAAAAATTTCGATTTTTTGAAAATCCTAGACTGGCCTAACCCCTTAATATACACTCACATCACTAGGCAGCGTCATTACGGAATACTTTTCCGTAGATGAAAAACCTCCCATAATATATATATAAGGATTACAACCCAAGAAAGCTCAATATCGAAGCTCTCAACCTTGAAGACGCAAACTGCAACGTTTGCGAAACGTCGGCATTACGCTGTTAAACCACACGGCATCCATCCGGAAACCTGTTGCATTGATGATTCCAATGGCCGCGAAAGTCTCAAAACTAAAATTGTATACATTATTTATGTATGGCGTAGGAAATTTTATCGCTTTTATAATGTCATATGTCGGTTGTACAATTAAAGGAAAACGCAAAATAGTATATATTTTATCTGATTCGTGGTACGCTGTTATCACAATGTTTTTTTCTATCGATAACCATTCGTCTGTACGAATTTTAAAGGGGAAATACGATCCTTTGGGAAGCTGTGCTGCTGCATCTTTTAAATTATTTACAATCTCGTCTATTGGTATTAATTTGGGGTGCATTTTGCCTTTTCGTATATATGTTAAGTATTCTAATACGTTTTCTGTATCCTTTATTAGTTCGTTTACAATTGCTTCTATTGCCCTGAAATGTTCGTTTATTTTTTCTAGGGTAAAAGTTTCGGTCATAGTCTGTTTTAGCAGTCTCTCATTATGGTCGATTATGTTTTCTAGTCTATCTAAATGTGCTACTGTAGCGTTTATTACTTTTAGTTGATTTTGAATCGCGTGTTTGGATACACGTTGCTTGTTTGCTATTAATTCTAGCTGTTCGTTTATTTGTTTTTCATCGTTTGCGTCCATGATTCCGAATAATGTTTTTGTTATTGATCTTATACCGTCTATTAGTCCTCGACGTTTGTTTGTAGGTCTTTTGTATAGGGTATCAATTTGATTTTTTATGTTGTTTAGGTATTTTAATTTCTGTTTTATAATATTAATCGAGTTTACGCATGTACTCTCTGTTTCGACGCACATCATTTCTGTCTGTTTCATATAGTTGGCAATTTGTTCATGTCTGTAATTTAAAGGTGCAAGATTTAATTTTATTACTAATTTCCATGTTTTCTTGGAAAAGTGTAGTCCGATTTGCTCGAAATATATTCCTGGACTGTGCTTGAACTCTGTTATCTCATACGGTTGATTCTTTCCACTTTCTTTCTTGAGTACTGCAGCGTTGCAGATTAAGAGTGAAAGTGCCCTGTAATAATATATATATAATTCTTCTTACTACTTTGTCCTTATACTTTCGTTTGCAATTTCTTATCATGGAAGAAGAACGTTCGTTCTACGTGTCTTCTGTCGTCACCTTTTCTTAGGACAACTTTTCTTACGTGTGGCACGGGGTATTATCGTTATGGATTTCCGTTTCAATTGTATAAGGTGCAATGCCTACACGCGAATGTACGACCTGTTGTGTCCCTATTGTCGCGCCCGCGCCCCTGTTGTGGGGCCCGAAATGACGGAGAACCAATATACCCGGGCGTACGATGTGGTGTTCCGGTGGGCGAATGTGTCCCGGAGGGCGGGTGAGCCGCATTCTTTGCACATCACTCTCGATACGCGTACTGGTGCGCGAGTGGTGCGTGAGGTAGTGGTTTTGGTGGGGGCGACCAGTCCTGACTCATTTGCGATAGAAGACTAGGTAAGTCTTAATTTTCAATAAATAATTTTAATCTGTTTGTGTGCATGCGTATCGCTCCTCTTCCTTTCTTTACTGTATAATTGACGCTTGAATTTTTTTCTATTATTGTGTACGGTCCTGCCCATAATGCGTCTAATTTCTTGGATCGTCCGCGTCGGAGTGTCTTATCATATACGAGTACCTTGTCGCCTATTTTAAATTTGGTTTCTTTCGCGGATTTATCAAAGTATTCTTTCGATTTTATTTGTTCTTGTTTAATATTTTCCTTCGCAAGCTGATTTAAGGCACGTATTCTTTCCCTTAGTTCTTGTAGATAGTCATCGTAGCTATACGTTAGTTTGGGCGGTTTCGTTAGTGCTGTCGGTAGTTCGACTTGTCGTCCGTATATTAATTCAAAGGCGGTATATTTCGTAGCTGTATGAGGAGTGGTATTATATGTAAACATTGCGTATGGCGCCCATTCATCCCAGTCGGTTTGGTCAGCATTTATATATTGTCGCAGATTATCGGCTAATGTGCGGTGCGATCTTTCTAATGCTCCATTACTTTCGGGATGATACGCGGTTGTTTGTATCTTTTTTATTTTTAATAATTTGCATATATTTTTAAATACTTTGCTCATAAAATTTGTGCCTTGGTCTGTTAAAATTTTTTTGGAAATGCCGTGTTTAAAAGTTATTTTTGTAACAAACTCTTTGGCGACGGTATTTGCTTCTTGATTTGCGATCGGTATCGCTTTACTGAGTTTCGTCAGGATATCCTGAAATGTTAACAAGTATTTGGTTTTATTAGTGGTAACTGTTAAGGGTCCGAAAATATCTAATGCACATTTTTCGAATGGTTTATTCGGAGTATCCGTGATTACAAGGGGTGCCTTTATTCGTCGCGAAAACTTATTTTTTTGGCAGAATTTGCATTTGGCGATATATTGTTCGATATCTTTTGTCAATCCTGGCCAGTTATGATTTAATCGAATTTTTTTGATTGTTCGTTCGATTCCTTGATGCTTTTCTGTGGGTGCATCGTGATATTCGTAGAGTATTTGATTCTTTTCCTCTTCAGAATATTTCCTTGTATTATCGGCGAATTCTTCCTCTTCTTTTTTTTTCTTTGTTTTCTTCTAACATGAAGATTCTATTTTTTGTCTCCTCGTTGATATCTCGGGTTACTTGTTAGCTTAGCGCGTCGGCATTCGCGTTTACTCGTCCAGCCTTGTGTATGATTTCATAATCATACTCCTCGAGTTTCAATCTCCAGCGGATTAATCTAGACCCGGGATCAGTTACATTGAACAACCATATCAAAGGTTTATGATCGGTAATTATTTTAAACTTTGTGCCGTAAATGTATGGTCGAAAATGTTTAACAGCCCATACAATAGCCAATAGTTCCTTTTCCGTAGTATTACAATTTTGTTCCGCGCGAGATAATACTCGGTTGGCGTATGCGATAGGTCTATCCTTGCCTACCGTTCCTTGTGATAGTACGGCTCCGATTGCATAGTCCGAGGCATCGGTAGTCACGTTGAATTCTTCATTGAAGTCCGGATACTTTAGCACTAGCGCTGTCACTAATTTTTCTTTTAATTTTTTAAACGCAATTTGTTGTTTGTTTTTTCATTCGAATGTTTTCGTTTTCCTCGTTAATTTTGTTAATGGTTTTGCGATTCGCAAAAAATTTTTTATAAATTTTCGGTAATAACCTTTTAGTCCGATAAACGATTGTACGTCTTTTACTTTCCGTGGTGTCGGAAAATTTTTTACCGCCTCTAATTTCGACGGATCTAGCAGTATACCGTTTTCGGAAATAATATGTCCAAGGTATATTACCTCTTTTCGTAAAATTTCGCATTTGTCAGGCTGTAGTTTGAGATTGTGTTTTCGTAGGCGTTATAATATTTCCGCGAGTCTTCTGTTGTGATCCTCTAAATTGGATCCGTATATAACAATGTCGTCGAGATAAACGAGACATCGGAGCCTTTGTATTCCGGTTAGCACCGAGTTCATAAGTCGTTGAAAAGTCGCAGACGCGTTTTTAAGTCTAAACGGCATTCTATTGAACTTGTAGTGTCCGTAGGGAGTCGAGAAGGCTATCTTATTTTTGTCGCGCTCGGCCATCGGTATCTGGTGATATCCAGATGCGAGGTCGAGCGTCGTAAAATACTTCGCGTTTCTTAGCTGATCGAAAATATCGGTAATATTTGGCAGTGGAAATGAATCGCCTATAATTAATTCATTTAACTTCCGGAAATCGACTACTACTCTTAATTGCGGTTTGCCAGTTGCGTCAGCTTTTTTGGCATTACTAATAACGGTGCATTCCACTGGCTAATGCTTGTACTAATAATTCCGTCTTTTAGCATTTCCTGTACTTGCTTGTTCACTTCTGAGTTGTGTTTCTCGGGAAGGCGATACGGTTTCACATTGACAGATGAGGTATCGGCGCGCGTGCTTATCTCGTGTTTTAGTGTTGCTGTGCATGGCAGTGGTTTTCCGCTTAAATAAAACACGTCGCTATATTCTTTGCATATTTCCTGTATCGCTTTCCTCTCTTTCTCATTTAAATGTTTTGTGCGTAATAATTGTCAGATTCGTTCGTCACGCGTTAGTAGATTCGGAGTCTCGTCTGTATGTATCGTGTATAACTCGTGCGCGTTATCTTCGCAAACGTCTTCTACGGTTACGAGGGGTGTGTGGATCTCAATCGGCTTATTAGTTGTATTAATTACACTGATGGGACATTGGTAATTCTTCGGTTCTACTAAACATCTCTTAAATTATCTGATCTTAAATTGTCTGATCTTAAATTAAATAATAATGAAACAATCGTATCTTTGGATGTGATATCGTTGTTCACAAATGTTCCTTTGGACCTTGCAATGGACAGCATAAATAATAGATGGCATTACATTGAAAACCACACATCAATAGATAAAAATGAGTTTGTTAATGTAATTAAATTCATTTTGACTTCAACGTACTTCACATTCAACGATACGATCTATAAACAAATACATAGAACTCCTATGGGATCGCCTTTATCTCCAATTATTGCGGATATTGTCATGCAAGATGTAGAAACTAGGATTCTTGAAACTATAAATGTAAATATAAGGTTTTACTATCGCTACGTCGATGATATCTTGGTTTGCTTGCCGGAAGATCAAGTCACACATTTAGTAGAAAAATTTAATGATTGTCACGATAGATTAAAATTCACAATAGAAAGAGAGGATAACCGTAGCATAAGTTTTTTAGATATCTCACTCAAAATTATAAATAACATAATATATATAGATTGGTTTCAGAAAAAAACATTTTCGGGTAGAACACTCTCATATCATTCAAATCATCCTATATGCCACAAAAAAAGTGTAATATATAATTTAGTAGACCGGTCAATATTATTATCACATCCCCGTTTTCATAGTAAAAATTTAACATTAATCATAGAGATTTTATTGAGCAATAGTTATCCTCTTGATCTCATTTTCTCAGAAATCAATAATAGACTGAAGTTCCTTATTGTTAATAGATTAAACAAAGAAAGTACTCAAGATATAAATAACGAAATCATAAATAACGACAGAAATAAAAAATTCATAGCGATACCATATATTGAAAGAATCTCGGAACTAGTAGCATCAGAATTAAAGAAATCAAATATGTTTGGGAAAAAATTAAATTTCCGTGATCCCCGCGCGCCTTCGATATACGCTACTGAGAGCTCTCTGTAATTGTGTACATCGACAGTTTGTTATTGCGTCCACAAGGGCGAAGCGCCGAATTAGGAGAGAGTTTCCGCGTCTTTAAAAAGGAGCGATGCGGCACGGAGGGCGAGTCTGGTACGACGAGCCGTCCGGTAAACCCGAGAAGAACATTTGTGATCCGAAGAATAAAAATTACGTATTCTTACTTAGAATAAAGAGACTAGTTCCTGCTATCTATCCTTGCCTATCGACGCAGTCCACAAGAGAGAACTAGGCGATAGCTCCGATAAAACCCAAAGGAGAAATAATAAAAAACATGGTCCTTCGAGCCGGATCTGTGTCGAGAAATTAACGGATGGATTCAAACAAGATACACGTGCAAGCAGTGCAACTACTTCAAGTGAGCCATTCAACAATTGCGCTACATTCCGAGTAAAATTTCCGTACGACAAGGAAGTATTTCGACTCACGTACATACGTTCTCCATTTCAACACCGTGTTTACCTTACAAGGTCGAGCTCTGCAAGACAATAGATCGAAATGGACAAGGCAATATTTGCGTTCGATACGAATTTACGTTATTTAACGAACTCAATAACAAATTTCCAAAAGCTTGGAGTTGATAATCAAACTCATGCCATCACTAAAGGACGATTTCAACTCTTGCAAAATTACTGGAATAAATGCCAGGAGAATGCCGCTATCATTGAGGCAGTAGCAACCGACGCAGACGCGGCACAGCTTCCCTTCTTCAAGAGCAAGCTGCTAGACAAGGCGGAGGTCTCGTACATGCAAGCCTACGACTTCTTTCAAGAAAAACTCGAGGCATTCAACGTCGCTTCAAATTCCATTCCTGTACCAACGGCGGCCGCAACGACGTCCATCAACGAGATCCGATTGCCGAAGATCAACTTGCCTTCTTTCTCCGGTAATGTAACCGAGTGGCTAACTTTTCGCGATTTGTTTCTTGCGCTCGTTAAAAATCGCCGTTCCATATCGCAAGTCGAGAAATTGCAATATTTACTATCCGCGGTTACTGGCGACGCTGCTAAGTTGATTTCCCATCTTTCTCTAACCGATAGTAATTTCGATGTTGCATGGAAGGAACTCACGAATCGTTACGAAAATCAACGCGTTATTATTGACGCATATTTCAAACGTTTATTTACCATTCCTAATGTTTCGTCTAACGATCTGTTCGGGTTAAAACAATTACGCTCCAATTCATCGGAATCGATAAATGCTCTGCGTGCCTTGAAATGTTCTGTAGATGAATGGGATATGATTTTAGTCTACATTCTTGTACAAAAACTAGACAAATTGACGAAAAAAGATTGGGAAGTCAGCTTAGGTTCAGAGAGGAGATATCCTACAATGGAAAAACTATACGCGTTTCTAGATACACAAATTCGTTCGCTTGAGGCTGTATCCAAGGACGGAGATAACTCGAAGTCCGCCAACGGAAACTCATCCGAAAAGAGTTCCGGTGCTCGCTCGATTCCAAATGCGGCACGAAAAAATAATATAGTGCGTTCTCACCATACAAACACCGCGAGTACGTGCGCTCTTTGTTCCGAAACACATCGTTTAATGCATTGCGAGAAATTTCAAGCGTTAAGCATTTCGCATCGACTAGAGTTTGTTCAAAAAAATAATATATGCAAAAATTGTTTGACCAAAGGTCATTACGTTTCGAATTGTCGTAGTTCCTTTACTTGCTTGAAATGTAAAAGACAACATCATACTTTGTTACACGAGAATTCAAGGTCAAGTTTAACGACAACAACAGACTCTGGACAATGCGATAACGCGTCCAACGTACATTTACACGTGAACGCGGGAGTTAAACCCGTGCTCCTGGCTACCGCACGTGTTTGTATAGGATCAGAAAACGGTCGATATGTTTACACGCGAGCACTGATCGATCAAGGTTCCGATGCCACATTCGTTTCGTCACGAGTCGCTCAAATGTTGAGAGCTCGCTTAATTTCAACACGCGTAAAAATATCTGGCATCGGTGACACTACGTCTAATTGCGTTCAACATGCCGTCTCTATTTCTATCAGCGCGACTAATAAAAATGATACGATTCTTCATACCAAAGCTTTGGTCGTTCCAAAAATTACAGCGTACATTCCACCTCATTTCCAATTACAAGAGATTCCGTTTCTTTCCAAATTGAATCTAGCCGATCCAAATCCAAGCTCAAATGATGCAATCGAAGTACTTCTCGGGGCCGAATTATACGGTTCAATTATGATGGGTGGCTTAATGAAAGCTTCTAACAATGCTACACTTGCGCAAGAAACGATATTCGGGTGGATCATTTCGGGTCCTATTTCAAACCAAAAAAATAGCCAAAGAATTCACGTTCACCAAGCAACTTCTGGCAATCTCGATTTCGAACTCCGACGTTTTTGGGAGCTGGAAGAAATTCCAACGACACACGCTCTCTCAGAGGAAAATCTTCGTTGCAACTTACATTTTCAAGAGACACATATGCGCGATTCTTTAGGGCGCTATGTTGTCCGTTTACCCTTCAAGTCTGGTCCTCCGATAAAGATTGGCGAGTCAAGGTCAGTAGCTACGCGTTCACTCGCGCAACTAGAGCGACGTTTAGCCAATTCTCGGGAAATTTCAGGGCAATACGTCGACTTTCTTAACAAGTACGAAGAGCTCGGGCATATGCAAAAAATCGAAAACGTGCAACGCTTCTTTCAACCGACGTTTTTACCTCATCATCCAGTTATTCGCGAGGACAATACTACAACCAAACTTCGTGTAGTGTTTAATGCCTCGGCAAATACCTCGAATAACACTTCTTTGAATGACCATCTTATGATTGGTCCAAAGTTGCAAGCCGATCTTCCGGCGATTATTCTTCAATGGCGTTTGTACAAATACGTTTTTTCCGCTGATATTCAGCAAATGTTTCGACAAATACAGATTCATTCAGACGATCGCCAATATCAATTAATATTGTGGCGTACGATTCCGAACGAGCCAGTCCATACTTATTCATTAAATACCGTTACTTATGGTACTGCCTGCGCGCCTTATCTCGCCCAACGCGTGCTCAAACAACTTTCAATCGACGAGAGTTCGCGTTTTCCACTAGCTCAAGCAATTTTGCAAAATGAAATATACGTTGACGATGTCCTATCCGGAGGCGATGATAAACCATCCACGATTAAAAAACGCGACCAACTAATCGGCTGTTTACTAAGCGCAGGCATTCATCTCAGAAAATGGGCCAGCAACGATTTTGAAATTCTACAAGATATAAATCCTGCGAATCACGGTCTAGCAAGTTCCAAGCCTTTCCAAGAAGGTGAACAATTAAAAATACTCGGTATTCATTGGACACCTTGCGATGATAATTTCTCCTTTGAAATAAAATTCCGTCCACCATCTACCGACATTTTGAAACGACAAATCCTTTCGACGATAGCGAAAATATTCGATCCCCTCGGATGGGTGTCTCCGATCACGATATCTCTCAAAATTCTACTGCAAAAACTGTGGAAATTTTCCTACGGATGGGATGATATTCTTCCTGCGAAAATAACAACCGAATGGAATGCTTTTTGCGAAAAGATGTTACACTTGACGACTCTGCAAGTTCCTCGTTGGTTAGGCTTCGAGCGTAACATTCAGTGCTTGCATTTACACGGCTTTTGCGACGCTTCATCTAAAGCCTATGCAGCGGTAGTCTATTCAAAAGTTGTCACGAATTCTGGCGATAGTCATGTTCGACTTCTCCTATCAAAAACCAAGGTTGCTCCGATTAAAACAATTTCGATTCCACGACTCGAGCTCTGTGCGGCTCAGCTGCTAGCACGCTGTATTTCGTTTACTATTGACGCGATGAAATTGCAAAACATTCCTGTGTTTTGCTGGAGTGACTCGACAATCGTATTAGCATGGTTGCAAAAGGCTCCATCAGATTTAAAAGTATTTGTAGCTAACAGAGTGTCTTCTATTCAAACGAAGCTTCCTACGGCGACATGGCTGCATGTGCCAACAGAAGATAATCCCGCAGATTGCGCATCGCGCGGCATAAATCCAGCTCAGCTAACGCCTTCCAGTTCCTGGTGGAACGGCCCGGCATGGCTGAAATTTAACGAGGATAATTGGCCAGTTCAATCTACGATAAGTTGCACCGAAGATGATTCCGAATTGAAAGCGTCAAATGCAGTCCACTCGCATCATTCAAATCAAGCGGAACTTTTTGAATCCTTCAATCATATCTCCACGTGGCCACGCTTACTACGGGTCACCGCATACGTCCTTCGGTTCAAGTTTCGAACGAGAGTCCCAGATGTTGCTCAAGGTCTCTCTATTTTGCAAGTCGATGAAATAAAAACCGCGCACAGATTCTGGATTAAACAGATGCAAACGGAATACTTTTCAAAAGAAATCGTCGCTTTCAAAGCCAAGTCGAGGTTACCAGTTCGATGCTCCATCCATTCTCTCGATCCGTTCCTGGATCCCTCTGGTATCCTACGCGTGGGTGGTCGACTTCAACTATCTGACCTTTCATATGATCGTAAATTTCCGATTCTACTTCCAAAACATTACCTTTCTAAGCTCATTATCGATCAAATTCATAAGGATACACTTCACGGCGGTGTACAATTAATGCTTCGCACGTTGCGAGAACAATATTGGATTCTGGGGGCGCGAAGCATGGTAAAAGGTTGTATCCGCAATTGCGTGACATGTACTCGGCATCGCGCCATAACCGGCGTACAATTTATGGCCGACCTTCCTACATTTAGAGTAACTCCGTCCCGTCCATTTTGCCATACGGGACTTGATTACGCCGGCCCCTTCGCAATTCGAGACGCTTCCGGCCGCGGACGTAAGTCGCACAAAACATACATCTCGCTATTTGTTTGTCTCGCTACACGAGCTATACACTTAGAGCTCGTTCATGATTATTCCACGGCTGCGTTTCTCGCATCTTTCGAACGGTTCGTAGCGCGTCGTGGCATTCCATCCGATCTTTATTCCGACAACGCGACTACCTATCAAGGCGCGGATCGCGAACTTGTTACAGCGATCCGACAGACTCAAGCCGACGTAGATCTGCAGGCGAAGTTCGCGTCAAAGCCAGTTCAATGGCATTTCATTCCGCCTTCTGCCCCTCATTTTGGGGGCATGTGGGAGGCAGGTGTTAAGAGTGTTAAGCACCACTTGCGACGTATACTTGGTTCCTGCACACCTACGGTCGAAGAGTTCACCACGCTTTTATGTAACATCGAAGCATGTTTGAATTCGCGCCCGATCGCCGCACTTCATGACGATGTAAATTCTTGCAATGCGCTCACACCAGGGCATTTTTTAATTGGTAGCGCCATTAAATCGATTCCGAGTCCGAGCGTCTTACATATCTCCGAGTCACGACTCGATCGATGGCAATTAATGCGTGCGAAATACGAGCAATTTTGGAAATTGTGGAGTCTTGACTACTTGAACACCTTGCAGCAGCGTTTTAAATGGCAGAATCGATCTGATGAATTTCGCATAAACGAGATTGTTCTAATAAAAAATCCTAATTTACCTCCCTGCAGATGGGAACTTGCGAGAATCATCGAATGTAAGCCTGACAAGGATGGCCTGGTGCGAGTTGCTCAGGTTAAGACCGCGTCTTCTACTTTTGTAAGACCTATTGTTAAACTCTGTAAATTGCCGGTAAGTCCGCACGGTTCAGCGTAATCTAAATTCTGCAGGTTGTCTCCAATGATTGCAGTTCAATGTGTAAGGATTTACCCCTGACTGTCATTTGAATCCCTTGGCGATTCAACCCGAGGGGTATGTTTGGGAAAAAATTAAATTTTTGTGATCCCCGCGCGCCTTCGATATACGCTACTGAGAGCTCTCTGTAATTGTGTACATCGACAGTTTGTTATTGCGTCCACAAGGGCGAAGCGCCGAATTAGGAGAGAGTTTCCGCGTCTTTAAAAAGGAGCGATGCGGCACGGAGGGCGAGTCTGGTACGACGAGCCGTCCGGTAAACCCGAGAAGAACATTTGTGATCCGAAGAATAAAAATTACGTATTCTTACTTAGAATAAAGAGACTAGTTCCTGCTATCTATCCTTGCCTATCGACGCAGTCCACAAGAAAATGGGGCGATAGCCCCCGAAAAAAAACCCAAAAAGAAATATAAAAAACACTTGTTTTTGGGAAATCTTTTTTTAAATTTTGCTTTTTCTCTGGTTTCGTCGGGTTTCCTCCCTCAAACATTGAATCGTATAAATTTATACGAGCTGGTCGACGCTTTTCCCAAATTTTGTGCTGTCCCTTTATATTTCTGCTTAAGGGGAATTAATTCAAATTGCAATTGGCATTACTTTCCCTTGCATTGGTAGGGCGGTCCCCTATTTTTTGCTTTAATTCTTCAAAACTTTTGAAATGCCCCCGCTTTTTCGAAAATTTGCAGGGTTTTTTCCCCCTTTAAATTTTATAAATAGTATCCCTTGTATCAAAGCCCTTCTTCCCCCCGGGGTTTAAATGTTTTGCATTGTATTTTCTGCGTTTAGAAATTCCGGGGGGGCGGGGTCGCGAAAATCCCTCAACCCGGGTATCCCCCTTGGGGCGCTTTTTTTTGAGACATATATTGTCGGGCAGTACCCCGTCGTTTCTACGCCCCGGCGTCGGGTCCGTCCGTAAGGTCATCCCGAGGCTCGTAATCGGACCCGCTGTTCGTCTGTGTGTGTGTATGCCTGTGCGGCTTCAAATTCTATTCCTAGGGGTTTTTTTAGTGTTTTGGCTCGGGCATGTATAGTTTTGTATTATATTAAGCTTTTTGGGAAGTTTCCCGGGGGCGCTACGAACGGGGGGTTGTTGGGAGGGACGTCAAAATTCTGTCTATTTGTGCAAGGTTTTTGTCGGAAAACTTATTTCGCACCCTACCCGCGGGTTGGGGGAATAATTGCGTTCACTTTTTGTTTTTTTCTCCCATATTTATTTCGTTTAAAATTTCTTTTTTGGGATCGAATATTTCGTGTCGTAGGGACGAAATGAAAATTCTCTCCGCGAAGATCTCTACCCCCCGGATTTCGGCTGATAAAAACGGTCGCAATCGACGCGGTTGGGTTTTAGTTATTTGAAGGGTCCGTTGGATTTTTTTTGCGAATATCTGGCGCAAAAACTAAAAAGGGAAAATTCTCGTTGGTTATTACGGGGGGGAGGTAACCGGTATTATTTTCGTTTGCCCAAGTCGCTTTCAAAATTTTCAAAGGGAACGCTTTCGAAATTTTTCCCGGCTTTAAAAAGGCAATACCGCTCGTTAACCGTACGGGTGTACTATGAAACCCGTTTGGGTTTCTAATTGCTTGTCGGGGTTTTTTCGTCCCCTTCCCGACTTTTCACCAATCAAAAAAATTCCCGGACTTACATATTAGGCTCGCACTTTACCTCTAAAAGGGGGTCGGTTTGCTGTTGCTGAAACTCAAATGGGCTCGGGGGCTATAACGGCGGCTCCGTGTTGGGGGATAGATACGGGGGGTCGTCGCTCGTGATGATCCCTGCCCCGTGAGGTTTTTCGTAGGCCCGGCGTTGCCCCATGGCGTGGGCGACCCTTTTTCCCGTTTTCCGGCTGCTTATACTCTTTTCCCAATTGTTTATGTTGTCCGTTTCCCCTTTTCGTTCTCTTTTAGTCTTTGGTTTTTCGCTTTTTTCCTTCAAGTTACGGACGGGGCCCGTCTAACACTTGTTAAAAATTTTTAATTTTTTTTTACGGGTTTTCCCCGTTTGGGGGGGGGAATTTGGGGAGACAAACGTGGGCCCTGGGGCAATATCCCACCGCTCCTTTAAAAAATTGTTTTTGCCCCGGGAAAGGCACGGAAATTTTTTGGGGGTTTCAGTCGAGAAGGATGGGGAAATCCTAGGTCGGCGGGGGGGTCCCCTTTTGACTAACTTCGCTTTTAAATCAGAATAAATCTTTTATTTCCCTTACCCCCTTGAGTTTTTTTAATTTCTTGAAATCCCACCTGGGTTTTTTAAATTTAAGTTTTCTCCTTTCATGGGCAATTACGGGTGATGTTTTATTCGGGCCGGTTTTGTCTTCGACTCCATTTAGGTTTTTAAAATTAGCGTTTGCCCTTTTGGTTTTTCCGTTAGCGACTGATTTCCCTTCCCTTTCGCTCCCGTTCGCGGTGGTCTCCTCCCCTTTTCTCATTTTTTGGGGGGAAGATTTAAAAAGCTCTTTCTTTGGCAAATTTTTTTGTTTCACCCCTTTTTTATCTAGGGGGCAACGAACCCGGTTTGATTTTTTCGCTTGCGATAGGGGTTTTTCAGTGAAAACGCTTATATTTCATCGCTTTTGGGGGGTTTTTTTCGCGAAAGCGCTTCGAAAGAGCGTGAGAAGGGTTTCTCAAATGTTTGTAAATAGCCGACTTTTTAAATTTTTATTTTTAAAAATTTAATTTAATAAAATATATTTTATAGCCCAATTCACTAAAACATTTTTATTTATTTGACTATTCGTTTAGGGAAAACTTTTTCACTAAAATTTTTGTGAAAATGTGTATTTAAAGGGGGGGAAAGGCTGTGTTAACGATGAAACTTTTAATCTGAATGGATTTTTCTTTATAAATTTTAGGCAAGCCGTATGCTATGGGAAAAGTGAATCGCTAAATTTAAAAAATAATTTTCGGGCAGCCCGAGGAAATTTTTCCCTTTTCATCTATTTTGGGAGATATTGTTCTGGCATTTAAAACCTTTTGGGGTTAAAATTTATTGACTTTAAATTTCCCGTGTACTACAGATACCCTACAGAAAAAATCTTCAAACGATTTCCCCCCCACCCCCTAAGGGTTTAAAGAAAAGGGTTAAACAGTTTTTTAAAAAGCGTACCACCCCCCCGGGAAAATTTTTTTTTTGAAAATTTAAAAAAGACAATTTTTTTTTAAATTTTTTGACAAAGAGTGTTTTCAGATGTAAAGATAGGGGACAAACACTAATTGGTATAAAAAACCAAAATTTTTATGGGAATTATATCAATTTTTTAAACCCCCACCCACCCAAAAACAAAATTATTGCATTTAAAAAAACTTAAATCCCATAGAGCCATTTTCCCGTCTGACCAAAAAATTTCAATGTGGCAATTTCAAAATTTTAATAAAATTCTAAAACCCAAAAATAATTTTTCCCTTTCATGTTTTAAAAAAAATATTTTGAGACCCCGGTTTTTCGATTCGGGGTGAATTGCGCTCCCCACTTTGAGCGGGGCTGGAGCCTTTAAACAGAAGGCCACAGCCCCGAAAAAAAATACTTGACATCGTATTTTTGCACTCACTTTATTAAAGAGAGTGAATAAGGGGTAAAAAACCCAGGCGAGCGGTAAATTGTAAGGACTAAAGATTGCGGGGGATTGGAGGGGGGTACTGTATCGGAGCTCAGCGAATTCTGTTCGAAAATCCCCAGCGACTCTTCTTGGCAATTCGGAAAAAAGGGACGAAAAGGGCCCTGTTAAATCGTGTAATTTTTGGGTCAAAAGCGTTTATAAAGGGCGATCTGGCCCCGAAATTCTTTGTAAATAATTTCTCGCCTTTTTCGAAATAAATTTTTTTCCCATTCTTGAAGGCCTCAACAACCCCACATAAACCCCCCGCCCCAATTTTAAATTCAATTTTGATTACATGATTGAAGACGCTTAAGTTACAGAGATTTTTTAAAGCTAAAAAGGGGTTTTCAACGTGTGGGCACCGGTTGTACAAAAGGGGGGCGGCGAAGAGCTTTTTTGTTTTTCGCCGATTTTATCGGATGCGATTCCCCCCCGCCGGGCGGGGGTTTTTTTCGTTCTCGAAATTAAAAGGTCCACCGGCAGGAAAGGTTTTTGTAATCGGTCGTTGATAAACGGAGTCCCGGGAGTTTAATTTTGACGGGCGCGTCAAGGCCCCGTCGGGGATAGCACTTCGTTATTCCCACCGAGGCCCTTTTTTTTCCCCCCGGGTAAGGGGGAAACGAACCTCGTAAATAAACCAAAATTTTTCCTATTTTGGGGGGAGGGGCTTTATTGCCTTTGCCATTTTGGAAGTTGTTGGGAACGTATGGGGGGTAAATCCTTTTTCTACCCCTTTTTCCCAAAGCCGTTTGCTCAAACGTTTTTGGGCCCAAAGGGCCCCAAGACAAACCGCTGCTCATTGACGTCGAGCAAGCTAGCTTTCGTTTGGGGCTCGAAGACTTAAACGCCATTAAAAAATGCCCGGGGGTCAAACACTAAAGTCCCCGATGTGATCGGAAACCGCAACAATTTGTCTTTAATTTTTAATGGATTTTGATACGATACAAAAAACGGGTGGGGCTCCTCAAAAGTGAGGGGGTGTAAAACCGATGGTTTTTCTTTAAAAATTTTCCCCACTTCGGGTCGCGGCCCTCAAGTCCCCCAAATGGGGAGCAGCGGGGGGTATAAAGTGTTAACGGGACCTTCCTCCGGAAAGCCTTTGTTTGAAAAACACCGGTTTTTTTTAGGTGCTGCGTTAAAAGGAAACGGGTTTTTTCCTTTTTTAGCGCCCCGAAAATTGGGGCCTTATCGGAATAAAGCGCGGAGGGTATACCCCCCCGGGGAGCGACGAACGTTTTTACGAAAACACCAACGCACTGAGGTTAAAAAAAAAAAAACCCCGGGGACTAATTTTGTGCATCGCCCTTTGGGCGTCATGCACACGAAAAAGGAGTTTAAAGCCTTATGGGGATTTGTGGCCGCGACCCGGGGGGCGCTAAAGCCCGGGGGTGGACCAGCGTTTTAAACTACGCCGTATGCCGAAAACTCCCCGGGGGTTTTTGGGGTGATCGGCAAGCCGGTAATTTCCCCTAAATTTTTTCCGAAACTAGAGCTTTCCCCATCACCAAGGGCCCGGGATTGATGTAGAACGGGGCCAAGACCCAAACGCGCCGAAGAAACCAAACCTGTTTTTTTAGAAGGGGAACCCCGATATTTAAACTTTGGGTCTGGGGGTGACCCGCCTGGACATGTGGCTTCCCTATAATTAAATCTAAAATTTTTTAAAGCGATTTAGAATTTGGGTTTGGTTTTTTTTGGCTCCGAGGCCCCGTCGAAATTCCCCAAACGTCCGCGCACTCGCCTTGGGGTCGTGTTTCCCGGGGGCCCCAAAACGGGGGTTAAAAAAGCGAGCGGGAAATCGACTTTGGAAAAGATTTTCTTTGCATAAATAGAAATTCCCTTCCCGGGAAAAACCTCCTTTTGTATCGTAAGTAAACCCAAAAACCTCAGCGGCTTGGGAATTTTTGTTGCGGGGGGAGCCGAAGGGAAATTGGGGAAGGGAAAATCGATTGGGGTTGTTTTTGAGTTTTTTCCCTTTAGCAACCGATTTAAAATAGCGCAGGTATACCCGTGACTCTTAAAAAATTTGGACCACGGAAAAATTTGGATGCTAAATTCCCTGCGCCGCGTGACAAGCCCTATTTATTTTCCCATGGGGGGGGGCCCTCGAAGAAAGTTTTTTGGGCTTCGGGGGAGTCGGTCGAAGGGGCCCAAATTTTTTTCCGGAGCCCCGGCTCAGCCCCGACGGGCCTTTCCCCCACTGGAGGTTGTCGCGGGCATGGGAAAAAGAGTCCGCGCGATGCTTGAAACGGTTTTTTTTGTCTTTCGTTTTGGGAAAGGTCCCCCAATTTTTTGTTTGGCAGCAGCTTTTGCACTGAGCGACCCCTGTTGGGGAAGAAAGTTTTTCCCAAAGCGCTGGGAATTGTCTTAACCACGCAATGTAATCGTAAATCGTCCCAAAAAAAATTTGAAAATTTGGGAATTGTAAAAAGCGGGAAAAAATTAAATGAATAGTCGCCCAAAAGCAACGCCGCCCCAAAATTCTACGTGGCACACTGATAGTTTTAAGTTGCGAAACCCTTTGGGTTTTGCTTTTCCCAAAAAGACACCCCCAATTTTACGTAGGAAGGCCACTCACAATACGTACGGGGGCGTAGGGTTTTTGTGGACCGTCCGCGAATCCATGTAACTTTGACCCTTTGGGTGCGTCGGGTTAGAATTGCGTCCCCCGCGAATTGGGAAAACCGTTCGAGAAATGGGGAAATGCGATTGAAACGCCCATCTATTTGTTTAAACCCCGTCGAGGGGGCTTTTTTTCATCCCCTCCGCATTTGAAAGGGGCCACAATCGTTGAAAATTTGAATTTTCGCGGGGGACGATTCGGGAGCGAAACCCTTTCCCAAGGGGGCGAAAAAAACGCGAAATTTTAGCGAGGATTGCGCGTTTAATGTTTAACGAAGGGGCTCCCCCGGGATTTTGATTTTTTAAATAAAAACTTTTTGCCTTGGGGGATACCAGGAGACGCCCCGAATGTTTAACAATGATCTTTATGGATACCTTGTCTCCCGCATGGCCGTGGGCGGGGGGATCGATATCGGGGGGTTGGGTTGGGGGAAGGGCAATTACTTGCCCATTTTGCGGAGGGGGGAAAAACCGCCCCGCGCAAGGAGGGCGATAAGTTGGTCGCGGTTTTGTCAGGGGAAAGGGCAAATCATCCGCGCCGAACGTGCAGTCGTCCCACGTAGATGTGACCTGCTCACCGGGATTGCGAATGGGAACCCTTCAGAAACCCGGGGCATTTTTCCGGGGGGGGGCAAAATTTGTTTTTAAGAACGCGGGCGCTAAGAAAGGGCGGACGCGGTGCCGTAAAATTACGGTAGGAGGGGGCCCAATTCCTCGACGGGGGGGGGTTGCCGGGTTTTTGGGGGACAAATTCGGCCTTTGGGGGGATTTTTTAGGGGGGGGGGGGGAAGGGGGCCCGGCCCGAAACCAACCCCGGATCGGGGGGGGATTAATTAAATTTGCTTTTATCGGTGGGGGCCCAAAACGTTGGGGTATCAACCCCATTGGGGGGATAAAAGGGGACAAAAGGGCTTCTGGGGGAATTTTTCTCTAGGGTTTAAAAGGAATCTTTTAAGGGGTTTTGGGCCCCGGGGGGACGGGGGAAACAAAAACACGCGGAGCGGGTCGGTTGTCTTTCTTCGCGAAAAAGGGGGAGTAATACCGGGGACCGGGGCCCGGTTCGGAAGGGTCCGGGTAGGGGAAAAGCATTTGCCAAGACGCTTTTAAACCTTGGGAAAAAAACGGCTAGGCCCCTTTCCTTTTGGAAAGGGGCGCGATGAGGCGACTCTCCACTCGCCAAATTAAACGGAGCGGCGATTTTGGGAAACGCCGAGGGCCCGGGCGGGTTACGGAAAAGAAGGGGCCCCACGGGGTTGCCCGCGGGGTACGAAGGTTTCGTACGGGGAAAGGTTTTAAAGCACTTTTTTTTTTTCTGGCTCAAAAGGACCTTTGCGGGGGATCCCCACCCGCCCAAAACTACGGGAGGGGGTAGGTAAGGTCGTTAACGGGTCGGGAAAATTGGGGTTTCCCTGTGCCCGGGGGTTTTCGGAATGGCCCCGGGAAGGGGGAAGGGGGCCCCTGGGAAAATTCCCCTTGCTGGATTCGCTCGGGTCGGTTCGGAGCTCCGTCCTTTTGGGGAACCTTTGCGAATAAGTAAACTATGTAAAACGGCACCGATTTTTTTGTCCAACGGGGGCGGGGGTTGGGGGTCGGATTTTCGGTCAGCGGAGAGATTTCGTTGGATGCTGGCCAAAGCCGAGAGAGGGGGGAAAGCGGGGGGGTGGGAAAGTAGGTTTGTCAGATTTTAGAATAATTGGGTTTGGGGGGGAAAACGTTCCGGGGTTATCCCCGGCTTTTTCGGGGCAATTTTAATTTTCCCCGAATGACCGCCTTTTTAGAAAATGTCGATGGTTGGGTTTCCGTATTGGATTCTTAATTCCGGCGTACCTTTAAAACAAATTTCGCTAAACTTTCCGATAAAAAGGGGTCGCAGGGGGACCTTGACACAAGACCCGAGCGCGGGAAAACCTGGTTTCCGGGTTGGGTTTTAGAACGCGGGCCGGGGGAGTGGGGGGAGAAACACCCCTGGCCGGGTTGCCCGTGCGGCAAACCCTGAGGGGATACCAAGGTCCCCGCTCGCCTTTTTTTTTGGGGCCCAATTGGGGGTTTTTGTTTTCAATCCTCATGAATTTACCTTGGGGGGGTCCGAGGGGGTTAAGCCCCTTATGAAGGGGGTTTCGGGGGCACCCGGGACCGGGGGTTTGGGGGAAACAATCAAGGGGGAGGCGGCGAGGCTAAACCCCTCGGTTTTTGGGGAGGGGGGAGTTTGGGGGGCCCCCCGGCAGGGGGCCAGAAAAGGCCCGGGATTTTAAGAAGGGGGCATTTTTACACACGGGGCACAATTTGGGGGGGGGGGTTTGGGCGCGGCACCCGGGCTTTCGGGGAAACCGGCGGGGACTCGGCCGCGGGGCGGGGGCCAACGAAAGGAGGCCTTTGAGTGCGCGTTTTGCCCATTCTCGAGAAATTTTTCCAGTTTGAATACACGGGAAAATCTCGGTAAAACACTTAGTTTAAGTTTCCCCTTTCTTTTTTGGGACCCCTTTTTCTAATTTTTTTGAAACCCCAAAAAACAAGGGGAAACGTCCCAAAGGGAAAAAGGAAAAACCCAAAATTTTTTAAACGCTTGTATTAAAATATTGGTTTAAACGGGGTAGGTCTGTATTTTTCGTGAATTTTTGGTCGCGACTTTCGGAAACTGACAGAGCGTTTTTTAGTTTGCGGGGATAAACGGGGTTTGGTTTTCCCAAAGGGGGAAATTTTATAATTTTTACGGCAAACCGCAAAAATTTCGTCGGTTTACGGGTAAATAATTTTAGAGTGTTGCTCGCTTTACCGGGGGAGTACCGAAAATAAATAAAGCATGCGTTCGACGTTTTACAACAAAGGTTTGTTTGATGACCATTGACTTAAAAACGGTCGCGAAAAGGGCTCCACCGATTGGACCCTTCGAAGAAAGGCAATTCGATGCGCGGAAAATCGCGAATCGGGCGAGCTCCCAACAAGAAAGTGAACTTGGCGGTGTGCAAGGGCCGTCACGGCCAAACGGGGGTCATGTTTAGGGGGGTATTTTTTAAGGGGTTTGGCCTTTTCTGCTACCCAAACCCCCGGGCCCTGTAGTCGCTAAAACTTTGTTTTTAGTTTTCCTTAAATTTTACGAACTGAGCTTCTATGAAATAGAGATCCTTTTGGGCCCTTCTTTTTTGGGCCCCTGGCGGGTTCCCGGGGAGCTTGGATTAAAATTCAATTAGTAAAAATTATAATTTGACATATAAACTTTGAAAACGTTTCCGTTCCCCAAAAGCGCTTTCGCGAAAAAACCAAGCGACAAAAAAAAACACAGCCGGGCCCCCGGGTTGCAACAAAATTAACGTGTTTTCTTGCACCAGATAAAAAAAGGTGAAAAATTCCAAAGGGGGAGCTTTTTTTCATCTTCCCCCCCAAAAATGTGGAAAAAAAGGAACCCCCCCGGGAAAGGAGAGCGGGCAGAAAGGGGTCCTAAGAAAACCAAAGCAAGTGCTAAACCGGCCAAAGAAAAATACAAATTGCTAAATTCGGGTTAAAACAACTCAAGTTTTAAAAGGGAAAAAAGATTTTTTAAAAAATGGAAATTTAAGCGAGACAATCCGGGGGGGGGACCCGGATCCTTTTGGTCCCCATTTTAAAGGTTTTTAACCCAATTTTTCCCCTTGGTTCCCAAACAAAAATTGGTGGCACGGGGGGATTACACAGCCACAGAACCGCATCGTCCCCTACCCCAGAAGACCGAAAAAAAAAAAATTAAAAAAGGTTAGACGCATCATAAACGACGGGGAAAAGCAAACCCCCACAAAGGGAGAAGAGAAAGGACAAAAACAAGCATTTTTACGACGATAAACACTGAAGACCCAGGAACGCCGACTCCCAAAAACAACGCCGACCCACAAAAAACCCCCCGGACAGCGCATCAACAAAGGGCACCGTTATCACCCCGAGGACGGTTGGGAGCCCGCAGCGACCCGTGAAACAACGATGCGAGCCTAACTTTTAATCCAATTTTTTGATTTCGTGAAGTCAAAGGGACGAAACACCCCCCAAGCATTAAAAAAACCAAGGGTTGCATAGTACCCCCGGGTTAAAAAAAGCATATTCTTTTCTGCCAAAATTGAAACGTTGTAGAAATTTAACAGGCTTGCAAAAGAAAAAATACCTTACTTCCAAAGTAATAAAAAAGAGAATTTTTCCTTTCTATTTGACGGAGAATTCCCAAAATCCGGGGATGTTTTAAAATCAAACAAACCGGTTTGTTGCGACTTTTATCAGCCGAACTTGATAAATCTTTTTGGGAAATTTTATTAAGTTCAAGGGAAAATTACCCCCAAAAAAAATTTAACGAAAAAAAATTGGGAGAAAAAACAAAAGGGGCCGATTTTCCGCCACCGGAAAAAAACGAAAAAAAACCCACAAACCCTTCCCAAAGGGAAAAAATTTAAACCCGCGTCACAAAAACCCCCGCTTAGCGCCCGGGGAAATTTCCAAACTAAACAAACAACATCTCGAGCTCATTTCATAAAAACCGTATGGGTAAACCGCAGGGGCATCCCACAACAACCCGGGGGAGCCTTTTCGGGGGCCCGTAGTTTTTAAGGGGATGAGCGCAGTAAAATCGCAGAGACTGGGGACAATATAGTTTAAAAAAAACGGGGAATGATGATCCCCAACCGGACATCCCCCACCCCCGCTTAGGAATTTCAAAACCGCACATTACCATGAAAAAACTCCCTTGGAGAAACCTGATCAAGGATACTTTTTTCAAAAATTAAAGAGAAAGCCATGCAAATTTTTTTAAACGCGAGCATACAAATTTTTGAAAAATTAAAACAACTAGAGACGCATACCAAGCAAGAAAAGTACTGCCCACTGCAATTAAATTCAATTCACTAAAGCAGAATAATGAGCAGCAAAAAAGTTTGGGCAACGCGTCGACCAACTTGCAATGAATTTATACATTCAATGATAGAGGGGGAAAACCCAATGCGAGCTAGAAAAAAACGCCCATTTAAAAACGATCCAAAAACAAGCTTTATTGAGTTTCCATTTAGGGCTACGAACGATTTAAAAGTACTGTACGTTCATAATAACGACCTTAAAGAAGCGATAGCCGGCGCGAGCGGGGAAAGGGAGAGATTTATCGGACCTAGCTCGTCACGGGAAACTACTTCCTTGCTAATAAACTTGAATCAGCGCGACCAGACACAGCGAAATGCGAAAACTCGGACCTTACGGAGAGACGTGTAGTAAGGTAAACCGTTTGGCCGAAATTGGAAAAAGGTTTATAGGGGGGTTCTAACTCAGGGGCAATGAGGGGGGTGCGGGGCGGGAGGAACGGGGCAGGGGGTGACGTCACGCGGGGGGAGGGGGTCTTATCAGTAGATAAGCTTATTTTGTTTATAAAATATCAGAAACCCTGAAAGGGGATCATGTTACCTGATAAGGGGATCAGTACCTGATATTTTTTATAAAAAAAGATAAGATAAGGGGATCATGTTACTGATATGTTCATAAACAAGATAAGATAAGATAAGCGGCGTCTTTGAGCGGTATCAAAGTTTTCATAAATTTCTCCGAAAATCCAAGATAAGATAAGCTAAGTTTTCGAATCCAAGATAAGCGGCGTCTTTGTAAGGTATCAAAGATAAGCGGCGTCTTGAGCGGTATCAAAGTTTTCATAAATTTTTCTCCGAAGATAAGATAAAAATTCTTGCGAATGGCTGACCGCCGTTTCAGGCTGAGCGCCGACATCGGATATCTATTACTAGGGGGTGCGTTTCTTCATCTAAATTTGATAAGATAAAAAAATTCTGCGAATGGCTGCCGCATTTCGAGCGCCGACAATCGATATCTATTACTAGGGGGTTGCGTTTCTTCATCTAAATTGATAAGATAAAAATTCTGCGAATGGCTGCCGCCAAAATCCAAATCCAAGCCGAGCGCGACAATCGGATATCTAAGTTTTCTCCGAAGATAAGAAATTCTGCGAATACTAAGAACAAAAGGTGTTGCCGACAATCAAGCGGGTTGATCCGTACAGGTTGCGACATGTCAATCCGATCGGCGTGTTCTTGCCGACGGGGTGAAATTTATCTATGTATTTCTAAAATTATCAGCGATATCTAAATTTTCTTTGAAGATATCACACAAATATTTCTCGCAACATTAACAATTGCATCATCATCATCCCCAAGAAAAAAGGATGATCGGGATATATAATGAGGACCGATGCAGCTTGCGGACCATAGTACCACTGGCGAGCGCACGCTCTCTTCATTCAGACTGTTTGTAATACTATCAAATGCTTCGACATTCTCAGTTAAGTGCCGAACAGTTACAATATATTCCGAAGATTGTTTTACTGCAAAAGTGCGGATATTTCGTAGAGCATTTGTGGGAAAAACTGCCGGAGCATATCAAGACGGATCCGGAGGGTCAGACATATCGTCGCTGCCTCGAAACACTACAATCGCCGTGGATGCGAACGCATATTGACGGTCCTGCACCGATGATCAGGGATTGCAGCGAATGTCAGCGAAAATAGGCTGAGGTAAAAGTGCGAATAAGTGATAGACATTGAAAAATGGAGAGCGCACTGCAAAATCATGCAGAGTGTCATGAGAAGGGGTGTTATAAGACTGCCGAGAGATGGTATAGACATCTCGAGGTAGCTGTCACAATGAAAAAAAAGATAACCCGTTTGTAATAAACGTGAACGGTGACTTCAATTGTACAATATGTACGAAATCGCGAACTTGGTGTGCGAAAACCGATACAAGACGTGTAGCCAGTTCCTGGAACGCATGAAGACTTGTAAGAGTGGCTGGTGATTTATCTAAATGCACCAGAACGTCAAAAGCGAAAACAAGCGAGTCGCATGTTATCAACGTCGATACAAAAATTGTGTCGATTATTTCACTGTGGACAACTATAAATTTTGGCTACAGGGACATGCCTTCACCATCGGTGTCATGCAAAACACAATCATCCGAAAATGATTTGACCAAGAAATGGAGAGGAGTCAGATAGGAGAGAACCTCATCTCATCATCATCATCATCGCCAGATTTTTTGTCGGCACCCTATTTATCTTTTCTGTGATAAAATAGGTGTACAACATATGTGATATCAACGTGTTCTGAAAGAGAGAGTAGATAGTCTTCCGGAAGGTGTAAACATGTCGATAGACAACTAATGAGCAGCCGCTATTTTTTGTTTCGTCGGAGATCACTTTCCGGGAGATAATGAAATTATTGCATGAAACAAAGGGATGACCGGGATATATAATGAGGACCGATGTCACTGCCGGGTCATAGTACGGTGACATACTAGTGAGCTTACAGTGAGCATACAGGGATTGTTTTTGCAAAAAATGGAAAAAGACAAAGAAGTAGTGATCTCCGACGATGAAGAGATGGAGGTGGTGTCGTTCCCTAATGACGAGATGGAAGTGCGTCGTCGTCCCTGATGACGAGATGGAAGTATAACCATCTCCGACGACGCGTGACAGTGATGGTACGATGTCGACCCTGTGTACGACAGGGATGTGAACATCCTTTTGGACGACATTGAGGATATGGACATTGATATCGTACCCATTGAAGAAGACGGCGATGACAATGACGATGCTGATGACGATGAAGATGACGATAACGAGACGAGGGACGATGACGATGACGATGGACGATGAAGATGACAATCACGACGGGTACGATATGACAACGCTGTCGGGAGTCGTGCAGTCCCGGATGTATGGCATACGCGCCACTGCATCCCTCGACGAGACAGCGAGGGTATGCACTGTGGCGTCGTATTGTCATGGCGTTCGCCGTACCATGGGGTCGATTTGGATCTGCTTTCGCTGTTTCATGGAAACAGGGACAGATTCCAAAGCATCACAACCCTCGAGGGACACACAACATCGCGGTACATAAATGTACCCGAACTGCTTTGCGAAGAGTGCCGGGAAAGATTATCATATCTACCTGGCCAACGCTTGTCCCACATGTCAAGGACGTGAGTATATATATATAAATATGTCAAAAATATATATATAATATGTCAAAAAATATATAAAATATTAAATTATTATATTTCTATGCACAGATGTCGAGTCCGATGACAGCGATGGGTGATGCGACCCCCCCTCTCTCTCACTGTCCCGTCAGGGCTGTAAGTATATTAAAATACCAAAAAAAATCTATAAAATATTAAATTATTATTATATTTCTATGTGTAGATGCCACTACCTCGAGCCGCCACATCTCCTCTCTCTCGCTGCTCACTCGCCGTCACCGTATATTTTTTATATTTTTATATTTTATATTTTTTATATTTTTTATAGTTTATATTTTTATATTTTTTATATTTTATTTTTATTTTGTTTATTTACATATATTATTTTTTATTTTTTATTTACACACCCCAGTAGAGAGGGTTTGGAGTCATTAAATACCGCGGAAGTGACAAACCGCGGGTTCCTCATCTCTACTGCAACCATGTACAAGTACACACACGCATACACACACATGCACATACTCTGACATATGAGGTGTAAATCCGACCGGCAAACCTCCACGCGGTATACCTCGGGTAATGCTAATGCCGGCGGTAATATATTAAATAAAAAAATATTAATATAATAAAATGTTTATTAATTTAAAAAATGTTTCCCTTCTTCTTTTCTTATAGAAAAAAAATATGTAAAAAACTAATGTAAAAACTAAGTAAAAAAAAAATATGAATAAAAAAAAGTAATGAATAAAAAAAAAATGTTTTCCTCCTCTCCTTCACATCTCTCGCCCTTTGCATCCTCGCCGCAACATCTCTCTCTCGCAAAATCCAGGCTTGGATCTCTCTCGTTCACCGTCGCATCTCTCGCCGTCGCTCTCTCGCCGCCGCATCTCTCGCCGTCGCCTCTCTCGCCGTCGCATCTCTCGCGTCGCCTCTTTCGCCGCCGCATCTCTCGCCGCTGCATCTCTCGCCGCAGCCCGAGGGCCCCCGAATCTCTCGCCGCAGCCCGACCGCCGATCTCTCGCCGCAGGCCGAGCCGCCACATCCAGGCTGGATCTCTCTCGCCGCAGGCCCGAGCCGCAGACTCTCTCGCCGCAGGCCCGAGCCGCCGACTCTCTCCGCCGCAGGCCCGAGCGCCGAATCTCTCGCCGGGAGGCTCGAGCCGCCGACTTCTCACCGCCGCGCGCTACCTCTCTCTCTCGCTCCGACGGGAGAGCTCGTATACCGCCGCGCGCTGAATCCAGGCTTGGATCTCTCTTTACCCTCGCGCGCTGGCGTCTTCTCTCTGAATGCAGCGTCTTCTCTCTCACTTCCGCATCTCTCTGAATGCGTGCTGAATCCAGCTTGGATCTCTTTCTCTCGTCTCTTAATGTCGCGTTGCGCTTCGTATGATAAAATTATCGATTTTTTTTTCGCTGAATGCATTGTCCTTTACACAATAATTATATCTCGCAAAGTATGTAACGGGTGGCGCGCAAATAAAGTTACACCATGATCAATATACATATAAGTATTTTTTCATCTTATATTAATACATTATATATGTTTATTAACATATTAAAAACTAAGCCACCGCTCGCAATCGACAAGTTGGGCATGTTGAAGACTTGGCTAGGGGATCGCATTCGACAATTTCTCTCCCCATTTCGGTACAGTGGATGCAATATTGGAGAATTGAGTATTGTTGATATTCAACCGTTGCGACGAACCTCGTCAAACGATCGAACATTATTTCGATACATGAATCGAGCTCGAACATACGAGTTGTAACGTCGATTCGACCATAAATCTTTGCGCAGTCCGTTTTTTTTGGTTTCAGAATTAGGAGCTTGGTGCGGTTTATCTGTAAAATCGCACTGTTAGGGGCCCCGGGACATTATGCAATTTTACACACGTTGTTGGAGGGGGTCATGTTCAGGTAATTGTGAATAGGGGGCGTTGCTCGAAGAGCCCTTTTCCCAACGTTTCGAGAGATAGTAATAGCTGTTTTCCCCGTGATTCCTTATGGCGATCTCACGTAACTCGGGGGAAATCCACTCTGATGCCGATTTCGAGGATTTAAATTTCCGTTGCCGTCAATGAGTATCGTTTTCCCAAGTATCGAACCGCACGAGGCTCCAGAAAAAAAAAAAACGCTGTAAAAATTAGTTTGAAAATTATAACCGTAAAATGCCTTAAATATAGAATATAGAAAAATATAAATTAAAATTAAAAATATAAAGATACAAAAAAAGTTATGCCTTTACTCGTCGCCCATTTCTTCTCGCACGTTTCTTCATGTCCGGAATTAGTAATTCATTGCTGCTGCTGCTTCTTGAACCGAGGGTATTAAAAAAGTGAACCGTAGTTAGAAGGTCAACGAAAGGAAGTTTGGTATAAAAGGTACTAATAATCGAGTACGGTCTTTTTTAAAATATTAGGAGAAGGGGGATTTTAGAAATATATCGGAGGGAAAGAACAAGAGAAATATTTAAAATATTAGGAGAGGGGGTTCTTAGAAATATATTGGAGGGAAAGACAAATTTTTAAAAGTAGTGGGGGAAAAGGGAAAATTCTTAAAAATTTTTAACGTTTGCGTGAGAAATATTTAAAATTTAGGAGAGGGGTAAAGAAATTCTTAGAAATACGATTGCGTGAGAAATATTTAAAAGTAGTGGGGGTAAAAGGATTCTTAGAAATATTGGTTAGGAAAAATACAATAAGAATAATATGTAAATAAATGTTTATTCAAAAAAAGGATGATCGTCGCGATAGCCGACCCCCAATTAAATAATTTAAATAATTTTGTAACGCGAAATTTTTTTACATGTTTATTACATCGTAGAGTATATGTGGGATCAATTTTTTAATGCAGGCACATTTATATATGGAACCCAAAGGTCTAATGATGAAACCGTCCCACACATCGTCCATTTATTTCGGCAAGCCACTCTCGCTTTTCGAGTCCTTTTACATACACGAGAGAGAACTCTCCCCCCCCTCTCTGTCTGTTCATTTATGCCATGATAGCTGCCGTGATCAAGCGCTGAACCATGCAGTATGGAACATTTCCATCCTCCCATTGCAAGCTGTGATGGATGGCTGAGTTATCCTGAGGCCTGGCGCCTTCCAGACTTTATAAGCACGCTCCACGGCACCAGGGCATGCGAAGAGAAATAGTGCGACATGATATATCCTCTTCTCAGAATTGCCGATTCCTTTACGATAAATTGCTTGGTTTTGGATAAATCCTTTCAGGTCGACAAACGTTTGGGGCGGGACAGATTTCTTCGATGTGAGTCAGTCGAGAGGTATTACTTCACTAAATCAGACATCTCGCATCATCATGATTTGTATCCCCCTTCCCCCTCCCTCACACGCGTAGGTTTTGTAAACATTTAGGTGGATTTGCGCACAACGTTGGTCAAAAGGGTTGTATTGGATCACACGATCGGCATGATTTTAGGCAGTACGCAGTGGTATTATTAGGGATATTCTCCTTACACTTTAAATTCCAATCCACAATCCCAGTTGCGCTCGGGCACGATGTTTGTCGAGACCAATCATAATCACAAACGGGGCGTTTTGTAAAACCGGTGTGAGGAGGCCGGCTCGAGATACTCGTATCCTAATAATTTTTGCGAAAAAGCCGCATACGTTCTACAGAATGACCATTGTTTCATCGAAATCCAGATTCATATCGTCGTACGGGTAAAAATTCGAGTTCAGTAGAGTTTTACGTTGTAATTACAGTTGTTGAATCGACTCGTCCTCGGAATGACATTTTACGCCCCGTCTGCAGGCAAAAATTACATATCGCGGGGTTTCCAGTTTAGTCGCGTCTTAATGGCCCACGAATGCTTGGTCGTACGCTGCAATAGGGAAATTCTAAGATCCCACGAGCGGAAAAAAAACCTGCGAGGAACGTCGCCTTCAGAGCGCGCAGCATCGACAGCTCTTAATTCGCTTTAACAACACGTTGCATTCGCAATGTATCTTGATATGTTTATCACAGGCCCCGTGCAGAATTCATACAGACCAATTATTGTGTTGCGCGCTCGTATGGATCAAAACATGACGCGAAATTTTAACACGGTTTGTAATCCTGCAAAATCCCAGCAAAATGGCAGCGGTACGCAAAATTAAAGTATCCATTCACGAGTCGGCTATCCCAGCCTGCTTTCGCATTCACGCTTCACGGATGACTTTTTTACAATTTTTTAGAGCTTGTTTTCCCCCATTCTTTTTGCGATCAATCCCACACCATCGAGATCGTAGCGAATTTCGCAAACATTAAAAATTTTTTCCCGATCACATTGGATCCCTCAAAATGGATGAAATATCCGCAGTTCCCCTCGATGTGAGGAATCTCATCGGCAACGTTTAATCGGTGTGGGATGGGTATTCTTATTCGCGTGTATCCAAATGTTGTTGGCAAACGGGTTGTATGTGTGGTCTAATCGGGGGCGATGCGGTCAAGGGCTGGGCCCTTTCCCCGATGTTTAGATCTCAGTATTGTTCAGATGGCGCGGGACCGCAAATCCCAAAGATCTGTAAAAACGAAACGTTGACGAGGTGAGTCTCTTCTTCGCGGTGATTGATATTCGCTGAATGATGGTTTGCTGCTGGCTGATTGTGTCTTTGGTCTTATCAACACGAGGCATCCAGTCGCACGAGGGTCCCGCCGTAGTACGTGCAATCTATGGTATTATATTACCTCGAAAATCGAAGCAATCGTACCTCCTGATCAGGTAACGCGTAACACTAAATCCAGTAATGCTCCGACGAAGAACCCGCAGGTAAATGATCTGCGCGGCGTTTCCGATTATATATATAATGGTGGTACCCTCGGTGAAATCGTGTATAGTGTGAAACGAGTATCGTTGCTGTATGCACCCGCGGTCACGTTACCACTCTATGCGGATCATGTTCACGTGATAATATTATCGCCATGTTTCGATTTGTGCCATTTTCGCGGTTGCAGTATCGATTCGAGAATCCCAGCAGCGACCATGTTGTGGGCATTGCTAATGTTATTCTCGTAGGGCACACTTGATCTCGCTTCTCATCGTATTGTAATTAGCGCGGAGCACGATTGGATAATCATCATCGTCGGACACACTTTATCACTAACAGCATTAGTTTCGGGAAAGTGCGCGTTTCAAAAATTCAGTATCGCTTCAGCTCGTACGATTTCCTCGGGAATTGTAATTTTCGCATCGTCTTTGCCAATAGTAAAATTATTATTCGAGGAATTCACATTCGATATAGTGTGATAAGTTTCAAAAAATCCGTCAGACCGAGATCGTAGTCCGCGTCGCTCAAATCTATGGGCGGAAAGTAGGTCGCGCGGAAGCTACTCTTCCCAGTCAATTGGTGTTAGCGACATGTTGACAAAACTGAGTAAATAGCGCATGTCAGTCTTTAAATTTGCTCAAGTTGAACTCAAAATTCAACTCTCGGAGAAACTGCAAGCACAATTGTCCAAGATACTATGCTAATACGTTGAGAAAGAGTGTAAGGGTATTCCATTTCGGCACGTTTAACAATATCGCACCAATCATCGGGTGGTCGAAGAATGCCAAACTGTCGAAATAGATGCGCGATTTCCCTTTTTGCATACGCCACCCAATGAGGGCCAGGGCCGTCTGCTGTCAAGATTGACTATACCGTCTCATTTCTCGCGCGCCATTATCGGTAAATATTGCGCATAAATCACCTTTAAAATGGAATGGAATACGTTTGACAAGTTGTAGCAAGTGACATCTGAGTTAAACCTTGCGGCATTTTTAACGTTTTTTTGACGTTTTTTTTTTCTCGCTCTTCGTCCATATTTGTTAAGGGGCGAGATACAGTCCCCCGGCCTTCCATGGCGCGATTGGGCACGTAGTATCTCTTGAAACTGGACGTTGAGAGGCTTTATTGTCGGTTACCGCTTTGCTACGCCAGCGCTCCGCCGACAGGTCCGAGCGCGTCCCAGCATTGGTAAAATCGGCAAAAATCCGCCTCGTTCGCTGCCGAAAGTACCCTCCTCCTCCTCTTCTTCGTCCTCTTCTTCAAGCCCATGCGAGCTCTGTCTGGCTTTCATCGCTGCCAGACCACTGCGGCGCGGCCTCTCCCCGAGACTCGAGTTTTTTCGCGACGATGCGGAGTTGTCGCTTCTCGGCGAGTACCTTATCCGCCAGCGTGTCTATCGGTGAGTTCGCTGCATTCCGAGAGTACGCCTATATCGTGTTCACGGCACGCGCGTTCAAGGGGTTGACCACCTTGATCACCTAGCCAATCGCTTTGCCAACGAGTTCCCGGGCCGCAAATTGATAGCGGAATATGAAGCTCGGACAGAAGTGCGTTTATCGCACGATTTATATACCGATAGATAGCGCTATATTCGCTGGTACGCAGCTCGTATAGACTAATCTCTAGACCGATATCTGAGCCCCAACAGTACGCTCCCTGAGTCCGGCATTGCTCATATATAGATGGCGGACCCCACGTGTTGTGGTTATTCGCATATAAACTCGCGATTTCGTCGATGAAAAAGGTTCAATTCTGCTGCGACAACCATGACGATGATCGCCCATGACTGATTTACCGGTACGACGGACAGAGTATTAGTACGCGCGCGTGAACGAATCGGGTGCGCATAAAACGGTACGATGCTACTGACAAACTATACGCGCGGATCGTTTGCGGCCCCTCAAAATGCACGGTTAAAACCAACGTGTTGATAAGCCTGATGGAAAGTCCGCACGGTGTGCGTTTCGAGACACGTGTACGGTACTCTAACTCGCTTTGCAACAGCCGAAATATCGCTATTTGGCGAAGATTCATTGACGTCGCTTGACGAAATCGGCTACTTTACCATTCTCCAATACAGTGACGTCATTCCACGAGAGAGGCATGTCCAAAATTCAAGTGTTTGTCTTTGATTTGACGTGGCATGCGACAAGCAATATACGATAAGAGATAATTCTCAAGGGGGCGCCGCCGCTACTCGAACACGACTGCTTCTTATCTCCTTGTCAGACATACGCGAAAATACGAAACATCTTATACGCGACAACGAGAACCTGCTATCCTATTTAAACAGGACGCCACCAATGGAAGCACGTTGTTACAACGACACGTGAATACGACATGGTGTAGGGCATTTCGGGGGGAAGGGAAGTTTTATGTCGTACATGTTGGCAACAAAAGTATGGATTTAGTGATAGACAAGGACAGCTCGCTTACAAAACGGAGATACAGAAAAGGATTTAACGGAGTTCGCGGGATACTGCGGAGCCTTCATTCGTCGTTCGACAAGCACTCTCTAGAGTTTAGGAGATGATAATATTCGGAGGCCGTGAAAAAGGTGCCAAGGAGATTGCGAAGAAGACGGCCGAATCGATACGCAAGAAACTCCGCGCTCTTGAAGACGGACAGAACGATGATGATATCCGCCTCATCAGACTCACTTTAACCTTATCGAGCCGCTAAAAGATTGTCGACAACGCGAACGATTTTCGGTGAAAAAAGAGCCTAACACCGACGACGACGACGAGACGAAGAGGTCGGTGAGATCGAGACCAACGGTTATGAGGAGGGACACCGCAAAAGAGAAAACATAAAATTATCAAGCGATATAAGAGGAGATTGAAAAAGAGACAATATGATATTCGAAGCATTGGACCGCTTCAACTGGCCGACAACATCTACAACCGCTAAGCGCACAAACTTGTGATACCCAAAGCACTCGTAGACGAAAATGTTTTGGAAACCAAGCGTAACCCGCCCCGAAATATCCCTTCGACACTGGTTAAGTTAAGATCGTCGGAAGGTCGACAAATGATGCGAACGGATTGGGTGGGGGCCACTAGGACAAAAGTACAGGGACGCTCTCTCGGTGTTGATGAGAAGAAAGAAACTGATACTGTATACGGAGTCTATTTCGACGAGAATGAATGCGGCTCGGCAGCAGCGATTAGCGATTGACAGATGACAATATAAGCATAGGCGACACGCGGTACATTGGAACGATTCGGAATTGTACGTGTTGATCTTCAACGAAAGACCCGATACCAGGAGGGCAGATTGCAAACTACAAGCAAATATATTGGCGACAAACGTGCATAAACGCAATTTTGATGCGCAGGCGTTCAGTGAAGGGTTAGCAAGGGGGACAAGTACAAATATAAATCGCAGTGGCGGGGTTGGAGAGCCCAAAATCTGGACATGGAAGCCTCGCGCTATGACGTAACACGACAATAAGATTAATTACGTGCACCTGGACGACCCCAACGAGATAGTGATAGCCTACGATTGCTCGACGTTTCGCGCCAATGTGCAACAACGCGCATGAAAACGAGATCATGTCGATCATCGAGGAATGGCGGAAGAGGGCTTATTTTATAAATTAAACAAGGGTCTCGACAATCATCAGCCATCGGTGGACACTTCTACCAAAGCATTGCAAAAAATGTCTATCAATAAAATTCGGATTATTCGAGAGGAGAATTGATTTAAAACGGTGATCATTGGCACACATGATGAGAAGATGTGTGTGCGTAAAAACGCTATAGGTCGCTGTCGCTACAGATTATGACAGCGAGACGCGCCAAGATTCGCCGTGTAGCGCCAACCTGAGGCGGGATACGATGCCGTCAACAAATTGTTACCTGGAAGAGTGCTTTAAAACATTGATGGTCCAACAGAAAGAGTTAGATGAGAACGCTGGTGCGTTAGAGAGAGAAGGATGTACGAGCGTTGGAGACTGCGATTAAAAGAACTTTGGCGTGTGCGCCCAAACATTATTTCAGGACATCTAATGAATACGGTGGCTCGGAAAAACGTTATCAAACAAAACGTTTAGAAGAAGTGTACGATCGAGTGCTACCAAACAACCAGGAGTGGTTCAGTGACCGACCCGGAAGCAGCAGCTGTGAAACGACCGGAAGCAGCGCAGCAGTGACGACTGGAGGAAACGGTGGGAACGCGGACCGCTACGATCGAACAGTTATGATCATGTTCAACACAGGGTGGAACGAGGCTACGAAAAGTCCTTTAAAGGTTACATACAGGGCTATCACCAACTAAGTAAGGTTGCGAACAGTCAGGGACGGTTACGATCGATTCAAAAGCGGATGCGAACGGATCAGAAACGACTGTTGAAAAAGGCTTGCAAACGAGTCAAAGACGATTTTTTCGAAGCGTCCAGGACGGGATGAATACGCTATAACGACTGCCTAACCCGAAAAGAAAACCCGAAAACAAACCGTATACGAACCTGAAAAAAACTCGAAAACAACCCGAAACAACCCGAAACACAGTGAACGACCCCGAAACAACCTCGAAACAACGTGAAACGACCCCCGAAACAACCTCGAAACAACGGACTGAAACCCGAAAAACCCCGAAAAACAAACGTGAAACGAACCCGAAACAACTCGAAACAAAGTGATCGAACCCGAAATCAACCTCGAAACAACGTGAACGAACCCTGAAAGAAACCCCGAAACAACGTGAACGAACCCGAAACAACGTGAAAGAACGTGAACGAACGTGAAAGATGATGAATAGTAAAAAATAACAACGAGCAACATAGTTTGGAAGAGAATGCAGTTGGTAACCGAGTTGCCACGCGTCAGCGAGAAAAAAATTTCCTGAAGGCATGTATAGTGCGAGGGGGATCGATGATCCTGTGCAGCCGACTTGTCGAGATGCGTTCGTACTACCGTTTCAACAGAGGTTACCACACATACTCACCCGTCATCGAGAGGGTTTAGCAAGTATGCGTGGCTGTTACCACTCAAGAGTAAAGGAGGAAGCGAGACAGCTGACGCAATCGCCCACTGAGGTAATTAATTCGAGACAGCAAGAGATTGTCCGAAAAAAAAATGCAAACTGAAACGGGAAGGAATTTTACAACGCCGATGATTGCAACGACAATTATGCGAAAACATATGACATTAATCACTATTCGACATATTCGTATGAAGGCGTCGGTCGTCGAGCGATTCATCGCACGCTAAGAACGCATGTGGAAGATGTTTACGCTGAATGGCACTTACAAGTGTTCGACATGAATGACCAACGCCTCGTATTCAGTTAACAACGGACCGCAGCATAGAACGATTGGGATGCGACCCGACGACGTTTTACCCCCGACGATCCGCCGAAAGGACCGGTACCGTGTATAATAGTGTAAAAATCGCGGCCCCGGCAAATTCAAAGTAGGTTGATCAGGTTAGCGTCAGCAAGTACAAACAACTTTCGAGAAAGGGTTACACGCCCAAATTGGACAACCGAGATGTTAGATTGTTAAAGTGCGAGATAATAATACCGTAACATATCTACTCGAGGATTATCGCAAGAATCTATCGCTGGAGCGTTTTACGAGCACGAAGCTTGCATCAGCGCAAATTGTCGGATGTGTACCTCGTGGGGAAATACTGCGCAGGAGGGTGACGAGGTTTACGTGAAAGGCGGGCATTCGACAGTTCGCACAAACTCTTGGATACATTAAAAACAATGTTATTTAAGTTATTTTATTCAATCATTGTATAACATACTATAAGTATACCATATATATAAATATATAAAAAATATATACTTCTCATTAATGACAATCCCACAATATAATAAAAGATAATTAAATATAATAATATAATTTTTTACAACGGTTATTCTATAATGTCCCCACGGCAAGGTGGTCGGTCGACTCAGGTACGACATACGTTTGTCATCGTAGGACTTAGAGCAATGTTTGTCTCGCTGAGGTAGACACTTTAGCAATTTAGATCTTAGGAATGACTGCTGACGCGTCATTTCAATTTCGTTCATTAAGGCAGCGGTATAATCGTACGAATGTTATACTACGCGCTACAACGTACTTTGACACCTTTTGCCTTTTTAGTGTCATTTTTTACCCGTCCACCCGCACAAAGCATACATTTTGCTCTAAGCCCGAAGAATTCGTCATTATCGACCCCACGTTTCTCATCTTTTCATCAGACCTGCACCTTTTTATTCGCGAGTGTAGGACGTACGCATTATTCGCGGCCCGTAGTCGCGTATCGAATCGAGCGATTATCGCGTTTCAAAGTTTCATAGACATCCGGACATTTAATTTTGAATATATTTAAACGTCCGTTCGGTGGTACATTCACTCTAACATTTCACGATTGAGCGGTGACATGTATTCGTGATGAAATTCATAAAGACATACTTTTGATATGTAGAGTATGCACATGCCGTTAACGTAGATTGGTTTATATAAATTTTAACTTCGAGTTTGGTTAATCAATTGAAACTACTTTTCCGAAATACGCTAGTATATAAAATTTGGTTTCGCGATCATTGCCTCCGCACCGTTTTACCTCCGTCCCATTTGTTAATAATTTTACATTCAACATGAGGCACATTTCCATCGTCTTGGCCATAACCGCATTATTCATAATTTATAGAAATTTTTTAAAATCGTTTTTCGCATGTGTTCTCTAAAATGCGTGTTGAGTTCGATTGTATTTTGCGCCACGATGGACTGCGTGGAATTGTAGTAGCGGTAGGTATATTTTGTTATGCGTAGCCGTGGCGCGTGCAATGCTGTAGCTTAGATAGTAGTGTATACGTTAGGCTTTTATCGCAAGCGTTGCGAGGAGTTTATAATCCAGCTTGCAGGAGGATTATCGCGCGTCAGGCAAACGGAGGTCATGTGCGCGTCATGAAGATTTGCCGCGGTACTTAATCTACTTCGAGAACAATAGCCTATAGGCGAATCGAACGCGATAGATGTATACGTCAAAATTCGATATATCGTCGAACCACGAAAATCGGCATACGGCAAAGGTTGACACATTGCCCATCCGTACACATTATTTACATCGAAATAAATGAGGTACGATGAGGGTTTCGATGGGGTCGTAGGATTGCAGTAAGTGTTCTTATCCTGTGTTATCGGTCCTGAACATTGCTAAGGCCGCCGCGTATATACCTCGTTCGACAAAACAGAACCATGTCAATGTCTGTTAATAATTCAAAGTTATATTCGTTGTTTTAAAAAACATGGCCGTCGTCCCAGTATTATCCGGTGGAGAGATAATAATACGAGGGATCGAGTCCAGTAACTTTTATACAAACGATCGCGAAAATTATCAAATATACGGCAATAACAAGAACATCAAGTTTAAAATAAAGCGCATATATCGCCTAGCGTTCGAAGGGGCTTTCTTTGAAGGAATCGGTCCAAGGCCGGTTTCGCGTGCGCGTAATCACTCTCGGATACTGTGCGCCGGTTAAGGACACTGTAAAATGAGTAGCGCGGCGTGGTAAAAAGGTGTGTCTTGTAATCTGTCCACGCGTACAAGTATTCGTACGGAAAGACGCCCTTCCGTGTCAATAAATGAATTTTTTTTTCACTACGTTAAATTTTGATTATTCCGATGTAAAATTTTATAAAAAAAAAAATTTTAATTCGGCCAAAATTATTGTTTTCAAAAAAAATTTTAAAAATATGAGGCCCCCCGGGGGTTTTGTGCGGATGACATGCACAAAATAAAAATTTAAAAAGATCAAATTTCAAAAAAATTTAAAATTTTCTAAACGTTTCGACCCATTCGGGTCTTTTAGAAAAGCTGAAAAAACCCAAAGAAAAAAAATAGGTTAATCGGTACAATAAAAAAATTTTATAAAACTGTTTTACATAGTAAAAACTTGTTTATTTTAAATTTTTAAAACCATTTGGATTAGTTTTGGTAAGGGGCAGGGGCTCTTTCCTCCTGCGATGGTACCTTTGGGGAGACACTCCGAGGCCGGGGGGGTTTTTGAAGGGGGGAGGAGAAGAATTTAATTTTTTTGCGGTTGTAGTAAAGTTTTAAAAATTTTCTGATTGTACCGATTATCTTCTATTTTTTTTTCTTTGTTTTTTGCAGTTTACGGGAAAAAAAACCGAAGGGGGTCGAAACTTTTAAAAATTTTTTAAAAATGGTTTGTTTTTGAGATTCTTTTAAAAATTATTAATTTTGGAATGTCATCCGCACGGCTCCGAGGGCCCCCGGGGGATATTTTTTTTTATTGTAAAAAAAAATTTTCGACCCGGTTAACATTTTTTTTTATATGAATTTCCGCTGGCAAAAATAATGCGCCCGGGGGGAAAATTTTTTTCCAATTTTTGGGACACATTTTTAATTGGGCGGGTAAAACATTTAAAGGATTGGATCAAAAAAAAAAAGGGAGTCGTTAGTTAAATTTGCGAATTTTTTTTTTAAAAAAGTTTTTTTAAAATCAGGAGGGACACCGTTATCTGGTTTTTTGTTATGCAAAAAATTTTTATATTTATAAGTGGGTTTAAAACCCAAAAAATTTTTAAAGACTACTATCAAAGACATTTTAAAAAGAAATTTTGATGCTCATAGACAGAGGCACAAAGTCAGATTAGAATTTTTTGAACTCTTTTGTTACACATGATTTTTTCCCCAGTGTTTTTTGTGAGGGTTTTTTCGGTGACCAAAGCAAATCTTTTAAATTTTTTTAAAAAATAAGGAGGGGTTTTTCCCCCTGGATGTAAATTTAGAGGGCTCTTAGATAAACAAAATAAAAAAATTTAAAAGGGAAAATTTTCCCTATCCAAATTATTAAGTGTACGAAAAAATTTTTTTAAAAAGGCCATGGAGTCAGGGCCGTCCAGTCTCTCAGCGTTCCCTTGAGCCCGACCCTTTGTTTTTTAAACCCTGATGTTGTGAAAAAGAGAAAAGGGGGTTTTTTTAAAATTTATCACCCCGTTCGATACCAAAATGAAAATTCGTTTTTTGTTGCGGTTAGGAGAAAATTTTCGTCGCCGGGTTTTGACAAAGATAAAACCCCCAAGATTTTTTTGAAAAAATAGGGAAACCAAAATTTTTAAAAAAAAAAAAAAAATATTAATCTCGGCCAAATTTTGGTTAAAATTTAAAAATAAAATTTCGACGGCAATCGGAGCCAGGGGAAAATATTTTTTCCTCCTATTCAAACCGTCCGGCCCCTCAAAATGTCTCCCTAACCCCCCCCCATCTCAGGAAGGAAGCGGAGCGTACCCCCCCCCCCCCAAAACAACCCGGATAAATTTAAAAGTAGAACAATTCACAAAATTTTAAAAAATTTAAAAAGGGGGGAAAAACACTCCCCCCGACAGCAAAAAAGAGAGAAAAACAAAAAAAAGGAAAAATCCCCCCAAAAATTTTTTTTAAAACCCCCCGTGGAAAAAAAGGGTCTGCAGTCGAAGTAGACCCCTTTTCCCCTAAAAAATTTAAAACCAAATTTTTTTTGTAGAAAAAAGCTCACAAAAAAAAAAAAGGGTTTTTTAAGGGTTTAAAAAAGGGCGGGTAAAAATTACCCCAAAACAAAACCCGTATTTTTTATAAAGGGGGGATAAGGGGGGAATATCAGGGTTTTCGATGAAAGAGATAGGGACAGGACCCAAAAAGTGGATTTGCTGGCGGGCCGGGGTACTTTTTTGTGTTAAAAAAGATCCGCAGGAACCCCAATTAATCAATTACAGGAAAATTTTAAAGAGATGGAAAACAAAAAAAACTTTTTTTTAACAAAATATAATCCCGAACTGCCCCCGGACGGGGTTTTAACCCAGAGCGATGGGGCCCCAAAGGGAAAAACCGAATTGGGCCTTTTTCCCGGGAATGGTCATTTTGGAATACACCTTTTTTTTATTTTGGGAAAATTTTACAAAAAAGATAATAATAAGGAAACCCCAAACCTGTTTTGGCTATTTCGGGTATTTTTTAATTAGTAAAAAAAATTAAAAAGGGGGTTTTTTGGGATAGTGATGTAAGTAGTTTCATAGATTTTGCACATTGTTCACCAAAATACCTTTTGGGTATGGCTATTGAAGTTTTAAATTTAAAAATGGGGGTTTATTGAAAAAGAGGTATTATTCCACGAGATGAATTTTTTGGCAATTCGTTTTTTTTGAACTCGATTATTTTATTTTAAAAAAGATGTTATCAACAGACTTTTGGCACAAAAACCCAGGGTTCCCCCCCCCAGATCATTGCGGAAACAGTTGAAGATTTTTGGGGGGTGAGCGATTTTTTTTCGACCATTGCCCTTTTCCCTTTTTTTTTGAAGTTTACCCAATCGCTTGGCGGGCCCCCCCCCATGCTTAAAATAGTTTTTTAAAAACCCAATTCTTTTTAAAACCAGATTGCAGTTTACCCGGGGGGGAGGTTTAAAAAACCCATTTTAATTTTTTTTTAAAAACAATTATTAAAAAAGGGGAAAAATTGGTTTATTTTTTATAAGCCACGATTTAGGGGGGATATTTAAAAAATTTTTTTCGCAGGATCCCTCTGTCATTAAAAAAAGGGCCCCCCCATCAGCCTATAGAAGAGTTTTTTTGGTATCTCATCCGAAATTCCATAAAGGTAACTTTGGAGTCTATGATTTTTGGGGGTTTTTTGTTTTAAAAATTATCCCCTCAATTTTATATTTCTATTTTCAAGCGCGGTTAAAAAAGTTTTTTCCCGCATAATAAAAAGGGGAAAAAAAAAGAGCAAAAAAATGGGAAAGACAAGTTTTCCAAAACCCGAAAAAAGTTCGTTTTTTAATTTGTAATTAATAAGGGACGAAAAGAATCGAGGACCCCTACAAATGTTTTTGGTGTCATTCCCCCATATACAGCAAAATTAAAAAACTCCCAAATTATTTTTAAATACCAAGGATAAGTTACCAAGGGAACCCTAAAAAGTAGTTTATAAATTTTGTAGGGGTTTTGAGCGTCGATTAGGGGAAAGGGGGTAGATTGTTGAAAAATTTTGGGGGAAAAAACATCGCAAAAAAACATTTAAAAAAAAAAGCGTCCAATTATCAGTATATCGGAACCTAGATTATTTAACCTGAATTTTTAAATTTGGGGGGATTTTTTTAAAATTTAGAGAGGAGCCTTTTTTTTTTTAAAAGTTTGATATCGAAAATGACCACATAAAAGTCAGAGGAATGTTTTAAAAATTTAAGGACACATAAATTAAATGAGGGAATTTTATCTGTTAAAAGAAAAATTTTCCCCAAATCTGCTTTTTGATTTTACATAGCCGGGTTTTTTTTTTTTTTTGACTTTGACAAAAGGGGCCCCCTTTGTTTTTTTTTTTTTTTTTTTTTAGTTTATCTTTATCCAAAAATGACACTAATTTGTCGAGACTAGCGCTGAGAAACTTGTACGAATCGATAAACCGTAATTTGATATAATTTTTCGAATTATTATCTTGTGTCAATCTAACAGTCTTCGAGAATGAAATGTATTTTTCCTTTGTTATCGGCAGTAATTCGATTTCCCCTTCGAACGCTGTGGCTATGTCCTCGATAATGAAATGCGCGTCGTAACCTGATAAATTGTGAAAGACTATAGGAATACAAAATGATTCTTTGTAATTTAAGTTACAATTTGAGTGCGCGGGACCTCTGTACCGCCTGGTGAGATGGCAATGATCGCGGACGCGTGTGTCGTCTTCGTCAAACGGTTTCTCACAAATGTGACAATGCGTCGCGCTGCGAAATTTTACCCATTCGTCAGGCGTTAAATTTACCATGGGGACATTAGTAGTTAAAATATTTTTTACGCGTATTGCTAAATTTTTAAGCTGTTCGGCGAACCACGCAACGCAATCGACACTACGGCGGGAATTGTACGCGGACAACGAACTGTCGTACGAACACTGTACATAGTATGCGATGCTGAACACTTGATGGTGTTGATGATTTTTGGCATCTTCGGTCTTTGCCAAAACACACTCGAGGTCGGCGTACACTACAAACGGCAGCCGCTCCTTCCTCGTGTAGTTGTCGAAGCTGAGCCACTTGTCCTTGTCGCTCGGCAACCGGATAGCGCAGTCGTTCAGTTTCCCGCAATCTTCCATATGCGCCTGCAACTGGTCCTCAGAATAGAAATAATGTAGGCATCTGTAAAAAAATAAAAAATAAAAAATTTAATTAGAAATATTTTAAATATAATTTAAGTTTACTATATACTTACCGATCGCAAATAAATTTTTGACCAGTGTGTTTGCTCAGTTGCGAGCTTACGAGACGAGACAGATTTTTTATGCACGCGAAATGTCCAACGCTGTTTTCATCCTCCACGTACAGCAGATTGACGTGCCTGTCCTTCTTTTTTTCCGAAAGACGCAACGGGACGATGTTCTCGTTCTCGATGATGTACACATTCACGGAAATGTCGTTTGCAAGTTCAAACTTTTTAATTTGATTCACAGTCACTGGAAACTCAATGTTTTGGAGATTCAGCACTGTTGTGTAATGTGGATAAGAGGATTCTCGACCCGTGTTTATTTCAGCAGGGTAAAGAGCGGCCACCACCGACCATGCAAAACACGCATTGTCCGCTGATTGCACATTAACCACCGCTCTCTTTGTTACAATTTTTTGCGGTAATTTGACATGACATCCCGCGCGCATTGGATTGTACTTATTTACATTCACTGTCAAATCTATTATCCGCGACAATGCCCAGCCGCTATCGCGTTCCTGGAACTCTTCTAGCGATGCTAGCGTGGGCTCGATTACGCGGCGCTCGTACCACTCGCGTACATCGGACGTGCGAAAGAGTTCAAAGTTTCTCGTATTAATACTTTTATTGGCACGCTTGTCACCGGACACAAATTCACCGTTGAAAACAGTGTTCACTTTTACACTGATGTGTCTTTGCAGCACATTCTCCACGTTCTCGACTATAATGTCTTTGGCATTTTCCAAAAACTGACGCGGTTCGATGTGGTCTGCGTTAATTACCGCACCGGTCAGTATACGGCTATCGAACGCCGTATCGATTTCGCGCCAAACGAGTCTTTGCGCGTTATTGCCGCCGCCGCTGCCACTAGGTATGGATCCACCACTAGGCATGGATTCACCGACATATCGTCTCTGCAAGCGCACCTTTGCACCCTCGAGTCGCGCTATTCTCGCCACCAGAGATTGTCTATGTCCAATCGAGAGACGCGGACGCTTGGCACGGCTGCGTTCTTCCAGCTCTTCGATAAACCGTTCGCACTCTTGCAGCCATCCGAAATATTCGCCCAAGTTAGCAACTTGGCGGGAACGCTCCAACAGGTCGCGCTCAACGTTCTCCATTTTTGTAAAAAATTCACTTTTTCACACTTATTACAAAAAAACTTCTTTGCACACTAAACTTTTTTTTCTTGCACCTCGAATGAAGCATGCGCTCGCCAGTGGTACTATGGCCCGGCAGCGGCATCGGTCCTCATTATATATCCCCGATCAACCCTTTGTTCGTGGGGATGATGATGCAATTGTTTAATTCGTGAGAAATATTTGTGTGATATCTTCGGAGAAAATTTAGATATCGCTGATAATTCTTAGAAATACATAGATAAATTTCACCCCGTCGGATCGGATTGACATGCCGGATCGGATTGACATGTCGCAACCTGTGCGGATCAACCCCCTTGATTGTCGGCGTATGCCAAGCGGTGGCCCTTCTTAGAATTTGATTATATTTCTTAGAAATATACAGATAACGTATAAGGAGAAGAAACGCAACCCCCCCCTTCCCCCTGATTGTCGGCGCTCGAAATGCGGCAGCCATTCGCAGAATTTTTATCTTATCTTGTTTATGAAAACTTTGATACCGCTCAAAGACGCCGCTTATCTTATCTTGTTTATGAACATATCAGGTAACATGATCCCCTTATCTTATCTTGTTTATAAATATATCAGGTAACATGATCCCCTTATCTTATCTTGTTTATAAATATATCAGGTAACATGATCCCCTTATCAGGTTATCTGATATGTTTATAAACAAAAGATAAGCTTATCTACTGATAAGACCCCCTCCCCCGCGTGACGTCACCCCCCTCGCCCCCGATTCCCCCCCCGCCCCGCACCACCCTCATTGCCCCTGAGTTAGAACTCTCATAGTATCTCTACTTACCCCCTTTTTTTTTTTTTTTTTTTTTTTAACCCCCCTACGGAAATTAAATAAATGAATGCAAGAGAAAAATATAGATCCGAAAATCGCTGAATCGGGAATCCCCGATTTTCGGATCTATATGTTTCTCTTGCATTCATTTATTTAATTTCCGTAGGGGGGTTAAAAAAAAAAGGGGGTATTAAAATTAAATCTCAAATATGAGATTATTTTATATTTTAAAATCTTGGCCGTGTCCAAGTAAAATTTGGTGCCTTGTGCACCGGTATTTAATTCTAACGGAAAATTATTTAGTTTCGTTAGGATAACGCATTGTCATCAGCGATTTGGCTCTTGTTGCCCGTCTTATACGTTAAATTTATATTTATATTACAGAGCCTTGTTAAAACTCTTATAAATTAGTTTATTCACTTTCTACAAGTTCGTCGCGTACCGAGACTTATGTTTCTAGGCGCTCGCTCTCTCGAGGACTGACTCGAGGGCTGCGCGAATTTCGGAGCTCGCGTAGGGCGGCAGTCGATCGGGGTCCTCGATTGGACCATCAGAAAATCAGGCGATGTACACACGCCAATTAGCGGCGAGTGTACACGTTGGTTTCACGTGTTTCCTTGGCGTAAACACTAAGGAATTTAACAAAAAAACATTCTAGAAAATTCGATCGTCCTCGAGGATTCGATCCGAAGAACGAATCTTCAACAATGTGGAAAGAATTTTATTAGAATTTCTCTACTATTTATTATATTAAAAATAATAATATGTATCACAAGAAAATATAAAATATGTTTGATTAATTTTACTATACAGTTTAGTAAAATTAATCACACATATTTCATATTTTATTGTGATAGATATTATTTTTAATGTGATAAATATTAATCAGAGAAATTTTAATAAAATTCTTTTTATACCGTATTGTCTCACAATTACCATAACTTTTAGGGTAAATTTTAAGAGAAAATTCTCTCAGTGTACCGATTAATTATTAAAAATTACTTGTAAAAAGGCACACGTTACTCGATGCGGACGACAATTGTTTACACGGCAAGGACACGACAACAGACTGCGGCGACGGATGACGCAACGCGTCGCGACGCTTCGCGACACGTCTAGACGATAACAATCACGCGGCGTTGCCGAACATGTGATTGACGCGAGACATGTATTAAAACGTATAATAATTATGTTATTAAAAAAGGCATATTATAACGTATTATAATTTTTTACGTTATAATACATTTTTTTTAATGACTTAACATTATCCGCCCGTTTTGCCCTTTCTTTTTAAGCGAGACGTGAGAAAAATGATTATGTTTTGCGAACAAGATGTTCCATGTATAAATGTATTGGTCGCTCTTTTCAGAGCGGATTGACTTTGGTCGCTCTGAAAAGAGCGGATTGACTTTGGTCGCTCTGAAAAAAGCGGATTAATTTATAATAGGTGCTCAAAATGACCACCATCCATCCTTATGCAAGCTCGCATGCGTTTAAATAAATTTAATTGGACGTTCTCCATTACTTCCTCTTCGATATTCCAAATTACATATCGCAATCTGGTTTCTAAGTCGTCGACGTTCTCGGGAAGCGTTTTGTATATTGATTCCTTACAGTATCCCCATAAAAAAAAATCAAGAGAATTAAGGTCCGGGGATCTTGCGGGCCAACGTATCGGGCCATACCGACCCATCCAACGTCCAGGAAACTGCTTGTGCGCGACGGAAAGATGGATAGGACGTGGTCGGAAGCGAGACCGAGAAATAGACACAACACTCGACACACGCGTAACGTTCACAAAAAAAATATATTTATATAAACTATAAACAAAAATTACAATTAATATACCGCACCGAATTTACCGAGAGAATTAGCCGAGTCGTAAATTACTAAGTGTCCGCAAGCAACGGTAATGAATTAGACAAAGACAACCAATCTTTATCGTATGAACACACTTTATTCGCGATGAGCAATCGGAAAAAGCGCCGCGGTCGCGAGAGAGGAGGCTTATATACGCCTTGTAATTCTAGAATATTCGAGTACATTTGCTGTCGTTCTATTGTGATATTAAGGGTGAAGGAACGTTTACTGTAATTATTTACTTGTTTTTCTCTCCTCTCGCGCGACAGCGGTGTTTACAATTTAGACTGTTTTAAGCGCTTGTTTTCGAAGGCGAGGAGTATCCGTATACTCTCGCGGCCGAGCGCTAATTTAAATATAATTTAAAATACGCATGTTAGACCACGATATTAATTAATAAATTATATGCATGCTGCATGAGGCATGATCGAGATGCATGAATATTTTAACGCTTTCTTGTCCGCGGGTTATTACCGTTCGAATCTCGAACACTGCTCGTTCAAGTAGTTTGTTACAATCCTGGCGTTGTGTGGTCAAGCACCGTCTTGTTGAAAGAACATTTTATTTCTTTCAAATAGTGGCACTTCTTCTAAAAAATCGGGCAGATTTTCTTTCAAAAGTTCCGCGATACCATAGGGTACGCCTATTTAGCAGGCTAGAGTCTCGTTCGTTATCGGAATTAACCAGACAAATCGCTCCACCAACTAAGAACGGCCATGCACCACCACCCACCGAATCAAGAAAGAGCTATCAATCTGTCAATCCTTCCGGTGTCTGGGCCTGGTGAGGTTTCCCGTGTTGAGTCAAATTAAGCCGCAGGCTCCACTCCTGGTGGTGCCCTTCCGTCAATTCCTTTAAGTTTTAGCTTTGCAACCATATTTCCCCCGGAACCCAAAAGCTTTGGTTTCCCGGAAGCTGCCCGCCGAGTCATCGGAGGAACTTCGGCGGATCGCTAGCTGGCATCGTTTATGGTTAGAACTAGGGCGGTATCTGATCGCCTTCGAACCTCTAACTTTCGTTCTTGATTAATGAAAACATTTTTGGCAAATGCTTTCGCTTCTGTCCGTCTTGCGACGATCCAAGAATTTCACCTCTAACGTCGCAATACGAATGCCCCCATCTGTCCCTATTAATCATTACCTCGGGGTTCCGAAAACCAACAAAATAGAACCGAGGTCCTATTCCATTATTCCATGCACGCAGTATTCAGGCGAAGGTAGCCTGCTTTAAGCACTCTAATTTGTTCAAAGTAAACGTACCGGCCCGACTCGACGCTCAGTAAAGAGCACCGCGACGGGATATTAGTTGGGCCGCCCCTCGCGAGGCTAAGCCCACCGGTAGGACGTCCCACATCACGCTAGTTAAACACCGCGAGCGGTGAACCGACGGTGTGCGACACAGATTCAACTACGAGCTTTTTAACCGCAACAACTTTAATATACGCTATTGGAGCTGGAATTACCGCGGCTGCTGGCACCAGACTTGCCCTCCAATGGATCCTCGTTAAAGGATTTAAAGTGTACTCATTCCAATTACGGGGCCTCGGATGAGTCCCGTATCGTTATTTTTCGTCACTACCTCCCCGTGCCGGGAGTGGGTAATTTGCGCGCCTGCTGCATTCCTTGGATGTGGTAGCCGTTTCTCAGGCTCCCTCTCCGGAATCGAACCCTGATTCCCCGTTACCCGTTACAACCATGGTAGGCGCAGAACCTACCATCGACAGTTGATAAGGCAGACATTTGAAAGATGCGTCGCCGGTGCTAGGACCGTGCGATCAGCACAAAGTTATTCAGAGTCACCAAAATAAACGGTGGACGAACGGCGAGCCGCCCGCCACCGATTGGCTTTGATCTAATAAAAGCGTCCCTTCCATCACTGGTCGGGACTCTGTTTTGCATGTATTAGCTCTAGAATTACCACAGTTATCCAAGTAAATGTGGGTACAATCTAATGAACCATAACTGATTTAATGAGCCATTCGCGGTTTCACCTTAATTCGGCATGCACTGAGACATGCATGGCTTAATCTTTGAGACAAGCATATGACTACTGGCAGGATCAACCAGGGAGCTTCGTGTACGGTTACTCGCAAGGGAGTAACTCTCGAGCGAGCCCGAAGACTCGTCGCTAGCTCTTTTTCGCGCGCGCGCGCGTTCGATGCCGAAACACCGACGCGCGCGCGACACGCTCGTATGTGCCATTTTATTTGCCGCCGGTCTTGCTCAGCCGGTCGGCGACACTCTGCTGTGTTTAACGCTATTATGTAAAGCGTACGAGAGAACGACGGAGGCGAGAGTAAACCCCCGACGCCGCCGCCTCTCTTCTTCCTCCTCCTCTCCGTTCAAAAATCCACAAGATCAAAATACTCGTGTTCTTATTCTCCCAAATGTTATGATGCGCGGTCTCGAGAGACCGCGCGATTCACCCTGATGCTAGATCGACGATGGCGATGCTTAGACGTCGAGGACTGTTCTGTCTGGTTCGTACGCGTTTAACCGCACACGACCAGCAATAAGATTTTGCTACGGCGTACAAAGCGAGCGGGAAGAAGCAACTCTTCCCGCAAACTCGTATCCGTGGAGTAGATGCTCGGTAAGCGCGACGATTCCGCTGCTGCGTACGAAACGAGAGGGAACCGCGCTATATGCCATTTTAATTTGCCGCCGGTCTTGCCTCATCCGGTCCGGCGACACTCTCTTTGTTAACGCTATTCATGTGACGCGTACGAGAGAACGCGGAGGCGAGAGTAAACCCCCGACGCCGCCGCTCTCTTCTTCCTCCTCCGCTCCCGTTCAACAATCCACAAGATCAAATACTCGTGTATCTTATTCTCCCAATGTATTATGGCGCGGTCTCGAGCGCACCGCGCTTTCCCCTGAACGCTAGATCGAGATGCTGATGCTAGGCGTCCTGATTACTGTTCTGTC